>NW_022979510.1:0-53187 GCF_902652985.1 Pecten maximus
ATTGTACACTGTCACTACGTAGTCGTGCTACAGCATCTGGAGACAACTGGTCACTACGTAGTCCTGCTACAGCATCTGGTGACAACTTGTCACTACGTAGCCCTGCTACAGCATCTCATGACAACTGGTCACAACGTAGCCTTGTTACAGTAACTGGTGACAACTGGTCACTAAGTAGCCCTGCTACAACATCTGATGACAGCTGGTCACTACGTAGCCCTGCTACAGCATCTGATGCAGCTGGTCACTACGCAGCCTTGCTACAGTAACAGGTGACAACTGATCACTAAGAAGCCCTGCTACAGTAACAGGTGACCAATGGTCACTATGCAGCCTTGCTACAGTAACTGCATGGTGACCACTGGTCACTACGTAGCCCTGCTACAGTAACTGGTGACAACTGGTCACTACACAGCATTGCTACAGGGTGACAACTGGTCACTACGCAGCCGTGCTACAGTAACTGGTGACAACTGATCACTAAGAAGCCGTGCTACAGTAACTGGTGACCAATGGTCACTACGCAGCCTTGCTACATTAACTGGTGATCACTGGTCATTGCGCAGCCCTTCTACAGTAATTGGTGACAACTGGCCACTATGCAGCCTTGCTACAGTAACTGTAAGGTGACCACTGGTCACTACGTAGCCCTGCTACAGTAAATGGTGATAACTGATCAATACGCAGCCTTGCTACAGTAACTGGTGACAACTGGTGACTACACAGCCTTGCTACAGTAAATGGTGATAACTGATCAATACGCAGCCTTGCTACATTAACTGGTGACCACTGGTCATTACGCAGCCCTGCTACAGTAACTGGTGACAACTGGTCACTACGCAGCCTTGCTACAGTAACTGGTGACCACTGGTCACTACACAGCTCGGCTTCAGTTCTCTATCCACAACCTACCCAATGTAGCATAAGAATTCATCGCCACTGTGTGACGAAGACAAATGTATCCAAAGCATAGGGTACGTACTTTTAACGAGTGTTCATTGAAACTTAGAAAAAAAAGGATGGGTGTACTTTCACTTCTGTGTCACGTGTGCCTCAATAGATTAGGTAGTGTTCCACATCACTAAACCCGTACCTCTACAGTAAAGCTGGTAGTATTTATAGTGTTTCCATATCATTAAACTCGAACCTCTACAGTAAAACTGATAGTGTTTCCACATCACTAAACTCGTACCTCTAAAGTAAAATTGATAGTGTTTCCACATCATTAAACTCGAACCTCTACAGTAAAACTGATAGTGTTTCCACATCAATAAACTCATACCTCTATAGTAAAACTGATATTGTTTCCACATCACTAAACTCGTACCTCTAAAGTAAAATTGATAGTGTTTCCACATCATTAAACTCGTACCTCTATAGTAAAACTGATAGTGTTTCCACATCACTAAACCCGTACCTCTACAGTAAAATTTATAGTGTTTCCACATCACTAAACTAGTACCTCTATAGTAAAACTGATAGTGTTTCCACATCACTAAACCCGTACCTCTACAGTAAAACTGATAGTGTTTCCACATCACAAAACCCGTACCTCTACAGTACAAGTATACGTAGTGTTTCAACATCCTTAACCTCGTTCCTCTATAGTAAAACTGATAGTGTTCCATATCACTAAATTCGAACCTGTACAGTAAAATTGATAGTGTTTCCACATCACTAAACTCGTACCTCTACAGTAAAACTGATAGTGTTTACATATCACTAAACTCGTACCTCTACAGTAAAACTGATAGTGTTTCCACATCCCTAAACTCGCACCTCTACAGTACAAGTATACGTAGTGTTTCCACATCATTAAACTCGTACCTCTATAGTAAAACTGATATTGTTTCCACATCACTAAACTCGTACCTCTAAAGTAAAATTGATGGTGTTTCCACATCACTAAACTCGTACCTCTACAGTAAAACTGATAGTGTTTCCACATCCCTAAACTCGCACCTCTACAGTACAAGTATACGTAGTGTTTCCACATCACTAAACTCGTACCTCTATAGTAAAACTGATAGTGTTTCCACATCACAAAACCCGTACCTCTACAGTACAGGTATACGTAGTGTTTCAACATCATTAAACTCGTACCTCTACAGTAAAACTGATAGTGTTTCCACATCACTAAACTCGTACCTCTATATTAAAACTGATAGTGTTCCATATCACTAAACTCGTACCTCTATAGTAAAGCTGATAGTGTTTCATATCACTAAACTCTTACCTCTACAGTAAAACTGATAGTGTTTCCACATCACCAAACTCGTACCTCTACAGTAAAACTGATGCTGTTTCCACATCACTAAACCCGTTTCTCTACAGTAAAACTGATACTGTTTCCACATCACTAAACACTTACCTCTACAGTACAGGTATACGTAGTGTTTCAACATCATTAAACTCGTACCTCTACAGTAAAACTGATACTGTTTCCACATCACTAAACATGTACCTCTGCAGTAAAACTGATAGTGTTTCCACATCACTAAACTCGTACCTCTACAGTAAAACTGATAGTGTTTCCAAATCACTTAACTCGTACCTCTACAGTAAAGCTGATAGTATTCCATATATCTAAACTCCAACCTCTACAGTAAAACTGATAGTGTTTCCACATCACTAAACGCGTACCTCTACAGTAAAGCTGATAGTGTTCCATATCACTAAACTCGTACCTCTACAGTAAAACTTATGGTGTTTCCACATCACTAAACCCGTACCTCTATAGTAAACCTGATATTGTTTCCACATCACTAAACCTGTATCTCTACAGTAAAATTGATAGTGTTTCCACATCAATTAACTCGTACCTCTATAGTAAAACTGATACTGTTTCCACATCACTAAACTCGTACCTCTACAGTAAAACTGATAGTGTTTCCAAATCACTAAACTCGCACCTCTACAGTAAAACTGATAGTGTTTCCACATTACTAAACTCGTACCTTTACAGTAAAACTGATAGTGTTTCCACATCATTAAACTCGTACCTCTACAGTAAAACTGATAGTGTTTCCACATCACTAAACACGTACCTCCACAGTAAAACTGATAGTGTTTCCACATCACTAAACTCGTACCTCTATATTAAAACTGATAGTGTTTCCACATCACTAAACTCGTACCTCTATAGTAAAACTGATAGTGTTTCCACATCACTTAACTCGTATCTCTACAGTACAGGTATACGTAGTGTTTCCACATCATGCGTATACATGTGCCCCTTAGCTGGTTAGTCAGTCTTGGAACCAACGTCGGCTAAGTGAAGAGAAAGAGTATCATAGTTAAAACGCGCATAAACGGCCGTGTTTTAGGTGGTTCCGTTCTATCGCACACCGTTATTATGAAAATGTAAGTGTTTCAAAAACAAAAAACAAAAAAAAAAAAAATCCCCCGAATAACATTACAGTGCTGCAAAATGGTGAAGTGTCGTAGTGGAGTCGCTCCATTTCGCTTGGAAACTGATATAAAAGGAATTCTCCCTCTGAAATAAAGTGTGGTGATGGTATCAAAGGTACATGTAGTGATAGGATGTCCCGTTTCCGAGGATAAGTAAATGTTGAAGCTTACATCAATCAGTCTTTTAACGGCCACAACCTGCATCATGTTCTCTCAGACAGAAACGGTGCTAAATTACGTGCCAAAGCCTTGTGTGATATTCTCCATCATCGAAGATATTTAATGCACCACTGAATGAAGACTGATATTTTAAACCTTGCGACAAGTTGTTATAGGTGTTACATAACTTGCTTTTCTTTTTGTAATCTCTCATAACTCTTTTAGAGTGGCTTTCGTGATGAAAGTTTATGTCGTATTGCATATGTATGGATAGCAATGTTTTTTTTATGGAATTACAAAATAAAGTGATACTTTTATAAAATATCTGTATATGTATGTGTATATATACTGAATATACCGAACAAGGTTTGAATTAGAATTGTAGCGCTTCGTGTAAAAGATATCAATATGACAAAGTAACACAAAGGGAGACAATTTTATGACTCATTCTCTGACCAGGCCTACGGTACCTTATATATATAATCGCCTAGTCAGAAAAAAGACACACACACAGCTTATACCATTGCGCCACATCCCTCGCCATTTGTGTTACTATATATCTGATTATTAACACCATTATCATATTCAATATATATCTAATTATGGCCACTATTGTCATATTCAATATACATTTTACATCTACAATGTAATTATTAACAGAGTGTATTATGCTTATTCACTATGTGTAGTTAATACGAAGGTTACATATTTTGAATTTCCTTTAGTAAGTTTACTGCGAAATTATATATATACAAAGAATGGGGTGATGATGAACATTTGATCTACATGCATGTTCTGTATGTACAGTCCATTGCATGTATCTAATGCTCATCATCGGTGCCATCATTTGTACCCCATCTTTGTTGCTACATCATTATATTCAGTAAATACACTCTGTTATTTTCCCATTACATCAAACATTATTCATGTTGAATAATGATATATTGTGGACTCGCAAGAGTTCATCAGTCATTCAATAAAGACCTTTTAACAACAATATAATATACATGATCCAGGCTTACACAAATATAATTTATTTATGGAAATAAATACATTTGTGTAAGATGGGTTTTCCCCTTTGTTACTTTTAACATTTTAATTGTTCCGATACTATTGTGTGTATCTATATGCATGGTTAATTAATATGAGGCTGGCTCTAGATTATGAGATTAGAGGTAATTATTTTCAGTCCGTGGTCATCTCCCAGTTACTGACCAGCTGTGGCTATTTTGGCTATCACGTGTTTTGGACATGCATGCCTTACCCTTAGGGAGTCATCACGCGTGATCAGTGCATGGGGGTCAGCATGACCCTTGCCGTGTTAGCCCCGACTGACCAATCATACAGGGCGTGTATTCTGTGGACCAATCCGCGTTGCTCACTGCCCAGCGAGATTCTGGCCATGCATCGCCATCTTACATTAGTGATATAATTATATGCGTCTCCACGTGTTTTTCAGCCATTCATATGTTGTGGACATTTGTGTTTATAAAACCCACCCCTTTTTATCCCACCCTTTATGTTTATTCTAGAGCCAGACCTGCCTATATCATTCCATCATTTGTACCCAATCTTTGTTGCTACAACATTATATTCAGTAAATACACTGTGTTTTTTCCATTACATCAAACATTATTCATGTTGAATAATGATATATTGTGGACTCGCAAGAGTTCATCAGTCATTCAATAAATGACCTTTTAACAACAATATAAATTTTGTTGTCTTTAATTTGCGAGTCATCTTTTTGCAACAAACAAGCTTCAGTCTCTGAACATGATCCAGGCTTACACAAATACAAATATATGTGTGCATGTTCATAAACAGGAACGAAATATCTATCATTTGGTAATACGTAAATTTGCATCGCAGTGAACTTGAGTAATTGATTACACATGCAGTTTTGCGGCTAACATATATTTCATTTACCTTTTTTGTAGATTTCTTTGTTTTTACCCTTTTTATTGCTAATTGCCACTAATTTGACCGACAAACCAATGTACGCTTATTATTTCTTTAACACTTCACAACGTAACATCGGATAAAACATGTGTATCGGAATACCACACTTTACAACAAAGAGATTATTCTTACTTTGTCTCTTTCATGTATATTTTGCATCTGCTGTAACGAAAAATACTTTATCCTTATATCTGGAAGACTTTTTGTACCAATTCTTGCAATCTGGAGTTTTCCCGGTTAAAAACTATAGGAAAAATTTCACAAAGGGTGTCTTTTTGAATAAGTACTCCCCCCAGTGGAGTGAACGTCAATATGTCTGGAATGAATTCTCTAGATTCAAACATCTATAATGCGAGATTAGCCCTTCACCACTACGATACCATGCCAAATGTTTCCCTTCTCTCAACAAAAACAAAATGTTAAAATGACGTAAAGTAATGGGGTATTCCACCATATTGCAAATTATCTGTGCACAGTGCAACATCTTTATATAAGTCTTTACGTACGTGACGAATTTTTCGCTAAAATAGTCAATTGCTATCCGGTCCATGTGTTATGCACTACTTGCTAACTCGTCGACAGGCTCAAATGTGTAACGATCCTCGGTAGTTCTCCTGCGGTCATAAAATATATATTTGAACATGAAGATCGCCTTTTTGCATTGTTGTATTTTTGCCGAAAAAGTATCCCTTGGTACGTTTGCTTTTCAAAAATAAACTGTTGTGTATAAACTATATATGTATGTAATTTAATGTACTAGTATATGGTTCCATAATGGCAAGTTGGACGTCATTGCGTTGTATGCAAGACTTCATATTCTCTCATATTTTCCAAAATATGTCTCTTTCAATTAAGCTATCCCTTTTTTTCCCTTGTTTGATCTCTTACACTTAATTTCATTACATTACTAATTTTTGTCGTTGTGTATTTATCTGTGTAACACATTACTGATGTAATTTGTAACTCTTCAGATTTAGAGAAATAAAGATATGAATCAATATCACAGCTATATACTATACATAAGTAGTACATATTTCAAATTTTCTAAAACAGATTAACACTTTAACGGTAGATATTATACTTACATCAAAAGTGAATTAAACAAGATATATATATTTTCAACGTGTCATAAATTACAGGG
Source organism: Pecten maximus (assembly GCF_902652985.1). Classification (NCBI taxonomy): domain Eukaryota; kingdom Metazoa; phylum Mollusca; class Bivalvia; order Pectinida; family Pectinidae; genus Pecten; species Pecten maximus. Next base: position 6,674 of record NW_022979510.1, read on the forward strand.
AGGAGAAGCTATGAGCGGATCCTCATCTATCATCAGATAATCAGATAATTGTTTGAATGATCCTGATTCTGACAAAAATACACAACAAGCAATGACATCATAAATAAAACCCGTCTGATATCAGAATAAAACTCACAATCCATTAACAAATGACGTTCATTTACCGACTGACATAATATGATTCCCTGACATTTTATGATAAAAGAGGGCGGGAACATAGGCAAGTTTCAATTTTCATTATAAAATTAACACAACAGAACTTGCCTATCTTTATTAACAGATATATCATGGATGTCGGTGTAATAGTCCAGATTATTACATAATTCGTTTGCTGTTCCCTATCTATAAACATAAGATATCTTTTGAACTCTTGCACCGCTAAAATGACTATTGCACGGTCACGTTCGAACTCTTGGAAACCTGTGACGTTTCGGAAGGTCGTCGTACCCTTCCAAGCGTCTAAGTCACTTAGATGTCAACAACGCCAGACGAAAGTCATGGCAACTTCTAAGCCTAAAGGAAAGTCGAGATTACGGTGATTCTAAGCGAGTTTCTGTAATTATGTAATAAACAAGTATATTATGGGTGTCTGTGCAATAGTCCAGAATATTTGTCCCTCGGTACTGGTAATCGACCAATGTACTATTGCACTCAGCATTCGGCCTCTTGCAATAGAACAGTGTTATATTGCAAAGACACCTATGATATACTTGTTTTATTACATTATAACTAAAACATAGAATTACTGAAATATCGACTTTCCTGTAGGCTTAAAAGGTGGAGGTTGGGTTCTATTGAGCCCTCGTATACTTTGCTTTTATTTCACTGAAGAACATATCACCGTAAAAAGCTATTCTAGTTCATGTACAAATATATAAATTAGATAAAATTCGCACAAACTGTTTAACACTCAAATTTTAACAGATTTACCATGAAGTTACTGTCATTGCCAGAAATGCATCTATCAGTGTTATGTGCGCATATATATTAATATTTCTAGTAAAACTATTGTTTAGTGAATCATATGTCGTGTTTCCTAATTATTGAAAATTGCAATGCACAGGAAATTCGACGATGAGAACATACCGGATATTTCTTGAACATGTTCATGCATAATAATATCATCCAAATGTAGATATAGGGAAGTTTGCACTTGTGTAGCATGTGTGTCCATTCAAAATCTTGCCCATTAGCTTACAATGATATTACTGTAACTGTTCATTAATTTCAGAAAGGTACCTACTGTCCCATTGCTTGCTTGAAAGAGGCGGCTAAATTTTGGATCTTATTTTTCTAACAACTTTCTTCCTAATATCTCCCATGACACTGTCACATTTTCACCTTTAGTTGAGCGTTCGCCCCTGTTGGGAAGGTTTTGGGTTCTGTCTCCAGGCCGAGACACACAGAGTGTCTTTCAAAATAGTAGTTGCTATTCCTGCTCTGCGATCAGGGTTTTGGGAGTGGTACGATTGGTTTGCTCGTTCATTATAATGTGACTTTGGTAGCATGCTTTAGTGAGCTAGTACTATAAAATCTTACAAAGTTTCGGGCATACGTACCACAGCCTCCCGAGACACACACAATCACCACACACATATATATTGCACAACGGGGAGTCCGTCTTTAATGACAGAAGCTGTCAATAGCAAGTTAAAAAATGCATAACTTATATAAATTAGGCCTTACACCTAATCATCTAATTCCTGTACACCTTATTATTTTGATTTCATCCTGACAAAGTATTCATAACGACAACAAGGTCATCAGTCATACAGTCACACTGTTTATATCCCTACACAGGAAACTGGTACTAAGTAGACGGGAATGGAACGAAATACGAAGAATATGTAGTTTTGAAGTATTTATTTAAATAGCTATTTCCTATTTCCACATACTATGCGTGTATATATTATCCATCTGACCCTATAGACATGTTATTGAGATATTTGGGTGTTCATCAGAACTCTGACAAGTTGGTGTCATATATACTATGTACGTACTTTGAAAGTCGATAAGTTCAGAAAGTTATGAAAAGGGTCGATATAATCTAATGATCAAACCCGCATACCTAGTCATATTCATAATCGTCCTGGTGAAGCATTCATGACGATAACAAATGTATTAAATGCACATACAAATGCTTAAAACATAGTACATTCAGATAACATAAACAAATGACAAGGGGGATGTAAATCATCGAGTATCATGATTTATTACCAACTGCATCTGTGGTTTCGGTACCAGGCAGCATGTTTTCAGTACTTACAATCTTTAGAAAACCTACCTGTTTATCGTTCCTTCTGCCCTTCCTTAGTACCAATCTCAGGTGGACGAGTATACACATGGACCATCACAAGTAATAGCTGTTGATGATGCCTAGACAATGCACATGTCTATTGCTGTTTTAACTACTCAATTCACACATGAACTAAACCTTTAGTAGAATTGTTTTATGTCCTTGTAAAATAATTCAGTATGAAAAATATGTACCTTATTTATTGAATTATGTCTTTTCATTATTTTATTTATTTGTTAGTTTTTATGTCGTTATAACGAGATACATGTTACTATTTTATTATTAAAAAAGGCACATGCATCCTACTAGACCGTGATAAAACAAATTAGTCATTCATAATTTAGAATTAAACAGATAAGTTGGTTTTCCTCTATTCGGTGATAACCAAGTCTCAATATCATATTGCTTTTAGAAAGCAACTTTGGACATTGAAGTGTACTTGTTAACGATAAATACGGGTTAAGAACAGTTAAATCAGAAAAGGGGGAAGATTGTTCAGGTTCTGGTTCACTTACAACATCTCCACCGCGATGGAGTAATTTTAGAAGACAAGTAAGTAATAAAATATATACATTTATATGAAAAGCTTTTTAACAGCAGGTATGACAAGAAGCGCATTGATTATGCATTCTTTAATGAATTGATTCTTAATATACAAAGAAAATGTATCTGTTAAATTAATGGTAACCGACTAGGCCACATATGAAATAAACATATATGGTCACTGAACAAATAGATAGCAAAGAAGATATGTTGTCATGTTATAATGAGATTGGAAAAAAGCAGATGACACGTATAGCCCCTGCAAAAAAAAACACTATCAGATACATGCACATACATGTACATGGTGATCACATTTCACAGTATTAATTGACGGTACAAGTACGTACAGATGCGTGTGTATATTTTGTACCACGCGCTGATAAACACACTCAATATAATAACACAATACTTCACATCAAATATGACAAACACTATTTCAATGTCGATGTATCACGAGTCGAGGATAAAAATAATATAGTATATATGTGAATAGACAAAGGATTGCAAAAGTGTACTCTAAACCGGCTTAATACAGAGATTAACCTTAACCTTGTTATATAGTTAAGAGTCACTGCATGCTTTGATTTGTCATTAAATTAATTATGTACCCGCTGTATCCCTCTGCATGTTGATTACCATGGCAACTTAACGTGGGCGCCTTGAATATTTGTTTTCTTTTATGTCTTCTATTAACAGGGACACTGAAGCGACCAGGATGTATATTCTTCCTCCATTGCCACCCATGGGATCTATTATGTCTTCTTTTTTCTTTTCTTTTTTTTTTTAATTCTAGATGTCTCCTTGACATCCGTCCACATATCACCTTTGCTGTTACGAGAACGCGAACCTGTTAAAAAAAATCTTTTACTTGCGAATGTTAATACTGCAATTAATTTTAGCCATCAATAGTGTGTAGTTCAAAGGAAACTACTCGTTCTAATGTTTTTTCGATTCGTTTCACTCACAATATTTTAAAAGGCATACAATATTTTCAGTATGCATTTACTAAAATTCTTAAGTATTGAAATAAGGCATAATATCGTAGTACTTTGTCAACCTCTAGAGAAAGGATGACACAAGCTACCAGCCGTCCGTCAACATACATCAATCTATTGCATACACTAATGAATCACAACATGATTGTTATAATACTCACCTAGAGATGACAAAACATTTCACATCTTAATATGTTGCTGGATATCATAAACGTAAGTTGTGTTTAATGGTATCTATGTATATCATTAGTAAGATCTGCGGTAAGCTGTAAATCATTTTTACATCCTTAAAACTGCAACTTAAATCAGTAACAGACATTTTTACAAGCTTAACAATCAGGAATCTAATATTAATATATATCACCGTAAAGAGAAATGTTAAATCTTTCCAACGAGTGTTCACACAAAGAAATTTTGCTGAGTATTGAGTTCGAAGTTAAAGTTCATTTGTTCCATGAACCTATCGACCCATAAGTGATATTAACCACACGTTATTATACCTGTATATAATGTAAATACAACAGTACAATTACATGAACAACTGGGAGTGATCAACAAAATATTGTCAGCTTGTTCTATTTTTTGTTCTTTTTTTTCTTCCAAAAACTAAGTGAATTTACCAGTTTTATTTAGCCCTTTTATATCGTTTACGCTTAACAGTTCTACTAATCTAAAAACACTTGACTTTCTGAAATGATAATTCTTAAAGTTATGACATACCTAATTCGAAAATTAGAAAAGTATATATGGATAGGTAAACATTTAAGCCTGGTTGCTAAAGGGTAGGTTGATATCAAGGTCAAATACACGGATTCCATGTGTGTACTCCTGTTAGATATACAAATACAGAGTTCACCTACCTTACTGAGATATTGTTATGACCCGTCTGTGATGCAATATTCGGGCTGAAATCTACACAAAGTTGTAAGGTACATACATATGTATATTTTTAATTGCTGCTCTATAAACGTTAGGAGACCTAATTACAATGGACTTGTTTCTGAATCCTTTTTCGTTTTCGTATATGATAAACTAGTTCAATATACTATATTTAAAGGCTAAAACCAATGTCGTTTGAAAAATTAGTTTTGTTGGATAGATATTTATGAGTTATTTCCCTTCGTACATACTGTTACCATTCTCAACCCTCACTAGAGTTAACGGGTTTTAACAATTATGTACTTCAAATTGTTACTGCCGTGTAATCTAAATCAGCCTGCAGCTTTGATATTATTTTCCACATATATTATATCAATTCAGCTATCGATACTGACCTGTTGTCATATTACCTTGCCTGGTTTGTAATGACACTTTTCAGTTTTGGTTACTTTGTTACATTTATTGTATTATCTGTCTGGGTCGTGTTTGGTTGATTCTCTGTCATGCGTAAGCATCTGTAATCAGTCGATCCATTTTTTTCCTGATGTCATCATTTTTAGATAATAGTTGATAAACACAATATGTTATTGGCATGTATTCCCCTCGTACCTTGTACTTAATCTACAAAATGTAAATTTATGTTGATACCTAGAGGAATGTATGTATGATTAGTCAGTATCAACATTGTATAATTTACATCTACTTTATGTATTTTCAGAATGTGTTCATTGCTTAATAAACACATTGAAGTAAACGGAACAGAGTCCCATCTATGAACACAGTCGAGGATTCCTGAACCCCATCATCACCACCATGCCAGCTGTAGCTTGCCCTATCACGAACTGCGACTGTCACGGCTGACTTGGATGCCGCTATCGTCGCGGCACTCATAACGGCTCATTCCGTTTATATATAACTCAAACAGAGCTGGCTGCTGCGAAAATTGAGCAAGTTAAGCTGCAGGGTCTAGCGAGGAATGGGCCTATCTTCATTCCCAGGGTCGGACTGTGCGAGTGCCACACAAATCACTGGAGGTGACAACTTTGGATTGCTGTGATTAGCCATTGCGTAAAGACCTTACACAGCTGGAGGAAGTCTATCTTACAAAAATATGAACGATGTCATGGCTGTCAGTTTGCAAGGAGAGCACCATGTTTGCCAGAGGGACACCACATAACATGCAACAGGATCGTAATGAAACACTTCGAAGTTATGGTGCTGGACGTAAAGGACAGGCAGGCATATGGAAGTTTATCATTGCATGTCCAGGATGTTCATTCGACATAAATTACACCGACCCCATTATGCATGATGTACTTACCCGAGGCATCGGTGGTCCAGAAGTACAGCTGGACCTTCTAGGGCACAAAAATCAGGTTATGTTCCTTGAAGACGTATTCCAATTCGTCGAAGCAAAAGAAGCCGGTAAGCGCTCATCATCTTGACTACCAGACTCTCATCGCGTTGACTGCCAGTAAGTCGTACCGAAAAGGAAAGTCTGACAAACCACCTTCCAAGGACACCTCCAACAAATCTAAGTTATGTCAATATTGTGGAAAAGGGGGTCATGACAGATCTGCTCCTGCCAACATACATAAAACAGGATGTACAGTATACGGACACACATGTGGACATTGCCATCGCAAACATCAGTTTGACACGCTATGTAGAAGCAAGGACACACCCAAAGTGACAGACCGAGACACTACCAGGTAGTGCTGTATTCAATGCACTGTGTTCCGTTCACAATCCTTTAGATGGTCAACACTGCACCCTTAGGGAATCTGGCATTGAACGTTCAATTTGCACTGACCACCATGTCTACGATGACCTGGCAAACCCGTGGATTAAGCAGCGCTCTTAGCCTCAACCATTTGTAAAGGTAAGTGTTAAAGTTACTGTAGACGACTACTCTGCTCTAGGTTTCACAATGACGCGAGATACCGGGACAGTTTCACTGCAAGCCATTGCTGACAAGGGATGTCAGAGCTGCCTTGCTGGTTTAAAGATGATTCGCCACCTTAGCTTACGAGAATCTAAACTTATGCCCTTGGACATTAAAATGCACAAAGCTACAAATGATGGTATACACATTCTTGGGGCGACGATTCCTCGTTTAATCGGGAAAGACGAGGCAGGTAACGTCAAACAGAACAAACAGATGATATATATAACAAACTCATCGGACAAGCTGTTTCTCAGTCGTGAAGCGTGTGCTGTCTAAGGAATTATCCCAAATTCATTCCTAATTACTGGAGCCTTATCCCATTCAGCTAGTAAAGATGCTACTTCTTCCTTACTTGATAAGCAAGACATGGCATGCGATTGCTCTACTCGCCAACAGTCACCATGGAAAACTGCCTTAACCTGCCACGACAGAAAGCATCGATCGTTTAAGGAATTACCTTCTCGAATAATATAAGTCTAGCACATTCAACAAATGTGAACATCAGACTTTATCACTTATGAAAGGACCTCCAATGAAGCTCAAGGTTGACCCTAACGTGAAACCTGTTGCCCACCACAAACCCGTATCCGTGCAAATGCACTGGCAGTTGAAAACTGGACTAGACGAGGGTGACATATTTGGTGTAATTGAACCCGTTCCGGTTGGTGAGGCTGTCACTTGGTGCCACAAGATGGTCGTATGTGCGAACAATAATGGTACACTGCGTTGCACTTTTGACTTTCAGCCATTAAACGTGCATGCCACCCGCGAGACTCATCACACCGAATTACCATTCCAACAAGCCCGCTCTTCCACAAGATAAAACGAAAACACTATTTAATGCATAGAATGGCTATCACAGTGTACCAATCTGCGAGAAACCCAGGCACTTGACAACATTCATTACTACTTGGGGAAAATACCGCAACAAAACTGCATATCAAGGCTGCATTGCATCTGGGGACAGCTACGGACAGTAAGGCACTTCGACGAGCTCATTTTAGACATCCTAACAAAACCAAATGTGCCGACGATGTTTTATTGTGGTCCGACATCGTTGAAGGAAGTTTCTTCCAAGCAGTTCAATGGCTTGACATTTGCGGACGTAACGTCATTACACTGAACCCCGTAAAATTCATATTTGCGGCAGACACAGTAGAATTCGCTGGGTTTGAAATAACCAACGACAGTGTACGGCCTTCACAGAGATATTTACGTGCCACCCTTGACTTCCCAACACGCAGGAACATTGTGGATGTGCGCTCACGGTTTGGAATGGTCAATCAATTGTCTTATCGTTCAATATGGCTGAGATCATGTATCCTTTCCGTCAGTTACTCAAACCTGACCAACCGTTTCAGTAGACCGGAAAACTTCGAGGAATCTAAACTTGTCATTGCCAACGAGATCGAGCATGGCGTACAGATTTTTGACTCGAGCAAGCAAACTTGTCTCGAAACAGATTGGCCAAAATATGGCATAGGTTTTTGGCTACTACGGAAACACTGTTTTTGCCAATGAAAGCCCCCACTGCTGCCGTGATGATTGAAGAGTTACACTTGTCGGTAGCCGGTTCACGCCTGCAGCAGAGGCGCGTTACGGTCCGGTTGCGGGAGAGGCTCTGGCAGTAGCATATGCCTTTGATAAAGCCTTTGCCAAATTGATCATAGCTATTGATCACAAACATTTATTGAAGTCATTTGGTTGCATATCTCTGGAGGATATCCCGAACAACAGGCTTCGTAACCTCAAAGGAAAATACTACGATACAGGTTCCGAACGCTTCATGTGTCTGGCATACGCCTTCCCGCTGCAAATTGTATATCCCGCCACCCTATTGGTGAACTTGTGTTAGAGGACGATATCGCAGAAATGTGCTTTTCTTCTGCCAACATCACTCTTCCAGTCCAATGAATGATCAACGCACACGGACTAGCATCAGCCTCCGCAACGCGACGCATTCAGTCTACGATCTATAACCTGGGAGTGCGTGAGATCCGCCACTACCAGCGATAACAACATGTAGGTGTTAGTTGCTTTTATAAAAACCGGTATACATAACACGCGACACGAGCTAACAAGACCCCTGCAAGAATACTTCCCATTCCATGATGACCTCCACACACATTTGATGGTGTTGTACTTTATAATCCTCACTTCGGAAAGAAATCCTCGCCGTTCGGCATTCAGCACATGAAGGGCTACCTCAATGACGCCAAGAGCTTCCCTAAGCGCATCTTGCAACCACTGCAACAGTATTGCCCCATCGAACCCTAGTGCACCCCGATGCCATTATCTACTCTTAATTACCCATTCCAATGTGTATGCGCAGATTTTTTCCATCATATGGGGCACTATTATCTAGTAGAAGTGGATCGTTATTCGAACTGGCCGATAGTGGAGGAAGCATCTGAGGTCTCCAGTGGTTTAATAGACTGCCTCAGAAGAACATTTGTTAATCTCAGCATCCCTGATGAACTAGCGTCAGATGGTGGACCCGAGTTTACTTCTTAAGCAACACGCCAATTTCTTAGGAACAGGGGAGTTCACCATAGACTTAATCTGTAGTTTATCCACATCGTAACTTCCGTACTGAAGTTGGAGTCAAGACGGTAAATCGTCTGATCATTTGCAACACCAGCCCTCATAGTGACCTGAACACCGACGCATTCCAACACGCTGTTCTGTAGAAGTCTGCGATGTACTTGTTCGGTCGTCCCATACGAGACTTCATCCCTATACCACCTGGTCGGTATTTCCCCAACAAAACATGGTCTGAAACTCTAGTAACTCGCGGAGAGACCCTGCGAAGTCGCCACATGCGAGATAGTGAACGTTGGTCCGAACACACCAAACGACTCCCACTTCTCGCAGTCGGAGATCATGTCCGTATCCAAAATCAAGTTTGTCCCCATCCTCTCAAGTTGGACAATACTTGAATTGTTGCCGAAATGCGCAAGTTTGACCAATATGCGGTACGTATTGATGGATTAAGCGTGTTACTTTGTGTAATAGGAAATTCTTTAGGCAATATGTTCCCGTCATTACAACACGAACACGCCTGACCATTGATAATGACATTGTGTCTTTGCGATTCGCAATAATTCCTCCTACTTTATTCCCAAATGCCAATGTCATTGAGAACACTAAACCTCCGTGTAAGGACACGCGTCCTCATAATTACCCACTCCGTTGGCTCATAGTACCATACAAAGTATGCCACGTCCATCTCTAACTGCTCAACATCTGACACCATCTGTTACACCGGATATCTCCAGTCAACGTCATCTAGAGTTAGACCCTCCAGCAACCCCAATGAACAAATCCAACACACCGCCAGCTACTGCTTCACCTACATCGATACCTCCGCAACAGGCATTTATCTCACCTCCAGCAACATCCGGGTGTCTGGTCGTGTCACAAAGAAGCTAGCTTGGCACTCTGATTACGACATGTCTAAGTGACAGTTGCTTTGTTTCTAACTGGACATTCCTGAAGTGCTATATTGTTTAGTACTGTTTAATCGTGATTTAGTGTTTATTTAGTTTATCAATGAACAATTAGTCGAACAATTGTTCATGACCGCCATCGTTTAAATCATTCTTTGTTTGATTATCCGTCCATACCAAATACTTCGGAGAAGATAGAGGATTGTATGTATGATTGGTCAGTATCAGCATTATATAACTTACATGTACTTCATATATTTACAGACTTAATTCATTGCTTAATAAACACATTGAAGTAAACGGAACAGAGTCCCATTTAATACCTAGTATTTGTAAACGACATATAGCATGCCAAGCGGAAGATCGGTCAATAAAATATAAGTTCACTGGTAAAGAACATGTGTATATAAGTTTCTGTGGAGTTATTTTCGGTAAACAATTTGTTATAATTGATGGTGCGGTCACACTTACCTTCAGATATGATTGTATAATGCATTATCATATTACCCTTGTTTCAGATTCATTTATCAAAGGAATGATAATGCATCTCTCTGAGGAGTTAAAACGGATTTTTCAAAGAGATGTGAGATAACAAAACACTTTGTGGCGAACCGATAACAAGCCAAGAAGTCCTATATTTTTATTTCATATATGTTTATCAAAGCACGCGACCTTTTGATGGATTGTATGTTTATGTAACATGAGTTCATCAAAAACACTAAATATGATATAGCGTCCATATTGATCGCACATTTGCGTGCGTTATGATAGGACCACACTAGCTCGGGTCGACCAGTTATTTTACGGAAGAAAATAATTTCATTGTCTGTTGTTGTCCATTCATATATACACACTTGTTATAGAGCGAGGCGTTTAAACTATATATGTCAGTTTTTAAACGGTCAGCCGTAATGAGCAATTTAAAAAGCATCTGAACTTTGCATTAAAGGTATTGGTCGAGTTCAATATAGGATCAATTATCGCCTATCGATCGCAATTTTATGCCTTATAATCGTCTACCCCACAATTTTAGACCAAACATTTTATATCTAACATCTTAACAAATCTTTTAATTAGAAATAAACTGTCAACCCGACTATGATTTACCTGTGGATATTGGCTTAAATCTATAATAGAGGAAGCCAACTGGTAAGTTAGACGACAGGGTACAAAATTGATTTTTACTATTCAGTACACGAAAACGCCATCCTATATGACGATGCTCGTTATTGATTCATGTACAAAGACATGAAAACCTTATACAGCGTACTGCTTAATAATGCCATCTTGTATCTACGGCGGGCATTGCAATCGGGAAGACCTACCTGCATGTACATTGTTACGAGGTTGAATATCACATCCGCCTACACTTGAGTGTACACCGGATATTATTTCCTAGCTATATACGAAAGTGTACACAACACTCGTAATTGCAATATCATAAGGGAGTGTCAATGTTACTGATTCAGTCCCTTTGATGGTTCAGGGCGGAAATACCGCATATGATTTCACAATATCTATGTGACATCAAAGCACAAATTCCCAGTAAAAGGTATGTACAGCTTAACAACGAATGAAATCAACAAGTTAGAACAAATATGGAATACTATCTTAATTTACGACACAGTGGAAGTTCTTTGTTAGTGTAAATATGTTAACTTTGGTGATTTAAACATAAATTTCAAGATTGCGTAAATCACGTCTTTTCTGACAAATACTTCTGACCTTATAATGCTTCCACTACTCTTTAGAGCTATCGTGGGTATGTCATTTATCACCGCTTGATGTACACCAGTGTGTAACTCCGATAGCATAACTCATAAAAATATGACACGAAAAATAATGTGCTTGATATATTTTGCGTAGGCATCAAAGAGAGTTTCATTATCAGCCAGGGTAATGGTCAATTAAATCGCCGTTATCGTTACATTAATGAGGATGGTTCAAGTCTGATAGCAGAAGTGCAGTACAATAGAGACACAGCCTCCACTGTCGGCAAGAGGTCCCTGGGTGCGCATCATCAACTTCCATTAGGAGTGGAAGCCAGGACTGAGGAGATGAAAGTCTGGACTGATGAGATGAGCGCTCTTGTCTGCCCGAGATATAATTTGAGAGATTACTGTTCATTATGGTGGCCTAAATGTGACATTTCGTCTTCTCACCCTGTTGTCCTACAAAATTCCACCAAAGCGAAAAGACGCCATTCGAATTTTACGCCTCGGCGTCTTCTTCTCCTCGATTTTCAGTCTTTAAACACAGATCATCATCAGATCCAAGACGCTTTTTCTACGTTCGTTCTTCAGTGTCACTATACTTAATTAGCTCCGTTTGGTTCATAGGACTATGACCCGAAATGGGTACGAATACGAACTTAGGATGAATATGGTTCCATTCGACACCCGTCATTGTTGATATTTGAATCAATAATATTCAATGGCCCTAATGTCAACTAAAACAAGATTGTAGACTGGATTGCCTGCCTTCGTACAATTTATCGCTAGGCTGCGCTCAAGAGTACTAAGACAGACTAGAGTTGTCATCATGGTTAGGATCCTGACAAGGCGAACTCGGATTGGTCAATTTGATCAACGAATCGTTGGTTCGATTTCATTCTTGGGATTCCTTCTTGTCAAAATAGTAACGTTTGCAAGATAAAGCTTCTACATTATGAGTCATTCAGAACGGTGATTGTATTAAAACAAATCAAAAACGCTTTATCCATATTCAGCGGTAGTGTGACGACTGTATAAGTAGATTATTGTAAGCCACCCCATTTAATTTTATGTACAAAGGGAGGTAAGTCAGACTATGAAATATTGGTTATATTTCGATTCGAATTCGCCGTCTCAGCACCGGAAGTTGGAAGTCAGAATAAAACGAAAACGCTGACAATCTGTTTGTCCTCCTCTTTTTAGATAAATATGCAAGTTTATCATGTTTCCAATGTTTAGAATGATTGTTTCATGTGCATAAATGATTCCATTATACAAGTGAATATGTAGATTAGTACGAATACCGATGAAAGTGGAAATACTACGATTTTGCTGATGTGTGAAGCCAGATCACAATCTATGTTACCTGAACGTTTTAGAGACTACCTATACTATGCTCCACATTTCAGTGTATACAGTGACAACAGCCCACTACAGTATATCTTCACTACACCAAAGCTTGACGCCACCCGGTTGCGATGGGTCTCTGAGTTGGCCGATTTCAAGTTCAAAGTCTACTACAAACCTGGGCGTAACAACAGTGACGCAGATGGCCTTAGCAGAATGCCACTGGATATCAACAAGATGATGTCTGAATGTTCTTAACAGTGTTCGCAGGAGATGATACATACTACTGTACAATCAGTGAGGGATCAGGAGAATGTCCTTGTTGCGAGTCTGGTCTCGTAAATGGCAAAGCAGGAATTTAAAAATCGGGCTGTGATCCCGATAGAAGTAGAAGAACTACGAAAAGCACAGATAGCAGATCCTTATATTTCTTCAGTCCGGAAATCTGTGGAGTTCGGGAAACCACTACCCATTCTAGAAAAGCAGAGTTTGAATGAGGGAGCTAAATTACTAGTACGAGAATGGTCTAAACTTCAACTAAGGGCAGATGGTGTACTTGTTCGGAGGATTTTCTTCCAAGAGAAGGCACTTGCTACCAGATAGTGTTACCACAGGAATACCAGGATTTAGTATGCCATAAACTTCACAACGAGATGGGACACCTAGGTGCTGACCGCGTACTTAGTATGGCACGAGAGCGTTTTTACTGGCCACGGATGTCAACATATATAGAGGATTATATTCAGAAACGGTGTGATTGTTTGAAGGACAGAAAACCACTTCACCAGTACTGCGCTCCGTTAAAACCGATCATAACAACTCATCCGTTTGAGTTGGTTGCCATTGACTTCCTGCATTTGGAACGTTCTAAAGGCGGTTACGAATATTTATCCTGCAACTGCCACCGCATTGTCGGAATACACCCACCGTATATATTTTTGCAGTATACGGCAGTGACGGAAGACAGCTGTATTTTGGAATCTTAGCACGTGCATCAGTTCGACTGGCCTACTTCAAAGTGAGACTACGTTTAAAAGGCGAACATATTTCTGTCATTTTGACACCGTTTCACTTCAAAATGATTATTTTTGATGATTATTTTCATGACTGTTGCAGGATAAATAGAATACATGGTCAGTGTCTTAAAATATAAGCTGTTATTTTGGCTCGGGACAGAAAGACAAAAGTGGCTCGCCAAGGCTCGCCACTTTTGTCTTTCTTTACCCTCGCCAAAATACAGCTTATATTTTAAGACACTGACCATGTATTCTCTATATATTGGTTGTCATGGATCATTATACTCGCTTCGCGCAGGCCTATGCAACCAAAAACAAGTCGGCTAAAACAGCAGCAGAAAAGGTGTTCAGTGACTTCATTCCTCGGTTTGGTTTACCACATCGCCTTCATCACGACCAGGGACGATAATTTGAGAATAAGTTTTTCCATCAATTACAGAAATTATGTGGAATCGGTCGATCAAGAACCACACCCTACCACCCTGAAGGGAACGGACAGGTTAAGAGATTCAACCGAACGCTTTTACAAATGTTTCGAACCCTTTCCAAGGATGGAAAGAGTGACTGGAAAAGTCATCTTCAGCAAGTAGTCCATGCCTATAACTGCACAAAACATGATGCAACAGGGTACTCTCCATTTTACTTGCTTTTCGGCAGACACCCACGTCTTCCGGTGGACATTATCTTCGGGCGTTCAACGAAGACACGCAAGCAGCAAATCACACTAAGTATGTAAAGGTTTGGGCAGATCGTATGGAAGAGGCCTACAAAATTGCTTCGGAAAACGCGTCACGGAGTGCGGCTAAGGGCAAACGACAACACGATTCTCGGTTTATCAGTAATTCACTGGTTGAGGGAGATCGCGTGCTTGTAAAGAATCTTCGCGAGAAGGGCGGTCCAGGCAAACTACGGTCTTTCTGGGAACAAGATATATATGTGGTTCTTCGGAAAGTCGCAGAGGATGCACCAGTATACGAAGTGAAGCGAGAGAGTGGCAAAGGAGAGATCCGCAGACTTCATCGTAATCTGTTGCTACAGTGTAATTCCCTTCCACTGAACGTAGACAGCTATGTTCCAAGGAAAAGGGTTCGGCACAAAAGGAAATCAGAAACTTCTGTAGTTTTGAAAGACAAACCAACAGACAATTCCACATCGGACTCTGAAGTAGACATTATCGTTTCGAAGGATTTCAATCCTTTCGCGACACCGTTCGTTCCCAGCGCGATGAGTAATGTACCAGAAACAGAGGACATTGGTAGTGGGAATGATGACCCTAGTTTTGTGACTGTTTCCGACGGCGCGGATGTTACTTCAGATGATGATGCAAATCCAGACGCGTCTAGTGATTCTTCGGATGGCGAATCTCGGTTGGATAGCACAGATAGTGAAAGGTCGGAGTCCGGAACCGACGCAGGAACTTTGTCAGATTCTAGGAGACGCAAACCTCCTAAACGTTTTACCTTTGATACCCTGGGAAAACCCAGCTATGTCCAAAAGCTAGAAACTAGGTTGAAGGGCTTTCCAGATAGTTGGGATATGTGGGGGCCAGAAACTTTAGTTTGACCAGATGATTATTTCATGGTTCAAAGAACAAAATGTATTTGCAGTTGAGTGTGTGAGTGCAACTAGAAATCCATGATTATTGAACTTTGGAACTTGTATATACGTTTAGCTATGATTATAGCATTGACTGTTCAATTACTTTTGATTTTGTAGTTCTCAAAAAGTGTTATTTTTAACGCATGACGTATATCGGAGGATACCAATGTGTCAACCAACATTAGTGTTTAGGAGTTGTAATTGGAACGGCCAACTGATTACACAAAATCACATTTCTTCTTTAGTAGAAGACGTAACCTTACTATGTACATTTTTTTTAACTTAAACAGGTGGATGGCACTTCGACCTAACATGTCGAGATAAATAGAGTCGATAGTCTAGTCTCAGGGTTACAGAGGTCATGAATGATTTCGGAGTCAAGAGTCGTAAATGTCGAGACGACATTCGTTTCTTGGGGGGAGAGTGTGACGACTGTATAAGTAGATTATTGTAAGCCATCCCATTTAATTGTACAAAGGGAGGTAAGTCAGACTGTGAAATATTGGTCATATTTTGATTCGAACTCGCCGTCTCAGCACCGAAAGTTGGAAGTCGGAATAAAACGAAAACGCTGACAATCTGGTTGTCCTCCTTTTTTCAGGTAAAAATGCAAGTTTATCATGTTTCCAATGTTTTAGAATGATTGTTTCATGTGCATAAGTGATTCCACTATACAAGTGAATATGTAGATTAGTACGAATACCGATGAAAGTGGAAATACTACGATTTTGCTGATGTGTGAAGCCAGATCACAGTGACGTCATTAGCGTGTAGGCTCTCACAGTTTAGAGTAAATGCTTGTATTTTCTAGACTTTATATACGAATATTTGAATGCGATATTAGAATATTGTAGAAATAAAACAATTGGTTACTTTATATTTTAAATGCAAAGTATTTTAGACAAGTTTAGTGTTGGAAATAGCATGACAGGTCACGTGATTTCGGTGAGATTGTTCTGGCGGGAAAGCAGACTTGCGCGATCCCAGAATCCCTTGCGTAATAATGACCTCCATGATGTTTACTTCCGTTCCATTTAAAGATGTCCCATTTGACTGCGATTACTGATGCTGTCATGTATATGTAATGATTTTAGAAATTAACATTTGTATTTGAATTCATGAATTGTTACCAACGAATAGTCTGTTAATTAAGAAGTCAGACATATATTATAGTCAATATATAATTAATTTTCTATTAATTATAGATCATCAATAGATGTGATATACTCACATTCCATACATTTATTGGTAACTAGTCTAGTCATCAATTAGTGAATTTATCTAGTGTTGTAATTGGTTGTGGATCAATTATGATTGTTCAAAGTTATAAAGTAAGTTTGTTAATTGAATCATGCCCTAGTCACAAGCCATAATATGAGTTTAATTTGTTTATTTAAAATATGTACCTTAGACACAAGCCAGAGTTTTATATTATATTGTACAAGTTATTACATTTGTATTTGTATCGGTCTCAGCACCGGAAGTTGGAAGTCGGAATAAAACGAAAACGCTGACAATCTGTTTGTCCTCCTCTTTTCAGATCATCCAATACATTTCCCCGACCGCTCGATCCCGGTAACAGTAGCTTGTCAAAGAGCATATCCGTAGTGAACGCCTTCGTTGTGTTGAACGTTACGGGGACCTCGAGCGTCTTGAAGCAGCAAATGTTTGTTTCGTTTCTCAAATCGTTTCTCATTGAGATAGATTAAGTTTTTGTTTTGTTTTTTGTTTGCACAGTGAGTATGCTATTTAGAAACTGATCATCCATGATCTATCAAAGTTTCTTCTCTAAGTCTTAATGATGTCGTAAATGCTTTTAGTGTTGTCAATTTTGGCCACATCTAATCCTTCATAGTTGCGAGTGTCATCGGTGATACCTAAAAATAAAACAGACATATTAATGACACTATAAATAACGGTTTATTCAAATATGTGACATTGTTCATATACAAAAAAAAATGTACGTGTATCTCTCCTAATCATTTCCATTTGCATTCGATTATAACTCTCACATAATTGTTATTTGTTTAATTATATGAATAACAATATCAGTGACGACGTCACTATGGAAATTCAGTGATGACGTCATTATAATATTAATTGTATATTTGACGTCACCAAAATGTGTGCAACCGGAAAAAAATAACTTGATCAACCAATGTAACATACAACAATTTATGTATTAATAAGCAGTATCTTCTTTGGAAAGTAATTGTCATATAATTCTCACAGCATTTCAGACAAATTGAATAACAAGAGATCCAATAAACTTTAAGGAAAGCAAAAGAGAACACACGAACGCTTTATACTTAATTTGGTAAATATAGTCGTCACCACATTTTTCAAACAATTGATGCCTATTTCAGACATTGGTGTTCGAAACTTACTATTTGTCTGCATTCCATAAGATACTGGCGGCTGGGAAGACAATTTAAGCTTCCTTCTGAAAACGTTTAAGTTTTGATGATTAAATAGATACAGTATTCTTTCAAATCACAAAATGACGATATCCCTCGTATTTGACATTCCAAAATATATATAGTTATTTTGAAGATGCAAACACAGTTCACTTACGAAATCCTTAGAAAAAGCAAAATTAATCCAACGTTGCAGCAAATGGAAATTCCTAGAAGAGTTCCCAGAATAGCGTAACCAGTGACGTGTTCGGTATTCTACAAGATAATAAAATGTTACTCGCTGTAAGTCTCAGAAGGTTAGCCTTACGTATATTGTTTTAAATAATATCACTGCTCCAGAATACACACATATTGATGCTGTAAAAAAACAGATTTACATGCATTTTTCGGCATATGTTTATTATCATCAAATTTACATTTTCAAGCCATTCCATACATTTGTTTAATCATTTTTCATTGATTTTTGTTATGAAAAAAAAAACTAGTAAACATATCAATGGATGTGAATTGTGATATGTAATTTAACAATGCTTTTTTTCAAAACTCAAAGACAGCCCATCTATATATATATATATATATATATATATATATATATATATATATCCATTGTTCATATATGTGTATTGATGTACAATTTGTACTTACTGTGAACATCGCTCGTGGAATTGCGTCTGTTTGGTTTTGGGAGACTTGTGCGAATCAAAGGAAAAAGGATTCTTGATGAACAACAACGTACAAAGTAAATAAAATGGCAATTTTGTTTAATGAAGGGTCGTCGTTGTAAAAATGCAGTTTTTCACAACCTGCATTGATCTATAAAAATTCTATCAGCATAATTATTCGAAGCCCCTCTCTGTTTTCAACCTAGAAATATGATATTGTTGAGCTGGTCAGAATAGGTAGCACAGTCATTCAATTTCACCTTTAGAATGATGTATATATTTTTTTTTTAAATAATTGTTTCCTTTTGCCAATCAGATTGATCCTTTAAACTGTCTCTACCTAATGATTTAAAACCTATATATATTGACCTGACATTCCAATTAATTACATTGAACATTTGATACTCAACTTAATACATAACCGCCGTAAACCAGTCGGTAGTCAGTGATTGTCAATATTTTAAATATGAAGTATTTGCATAACTATTATCATACAATGTCGAATCTGTCCCTCTTTACTTTAGTAACCATTCTATATTTTCAACCAATGGTTTCTATTGCTAACCAAGGATTTTTAAGACAATAAGATTGGTTTTCAAAATGCGATAATTGTTGCCATTATCTGCTTCAATGTATCTTATTTCATTCCAATGACATATTTCTGCGTGTCTGGAACAGATCGTGTCCAAACAAGGGACTTCTGAGCCAGAGACCATACACTATAGTTATCGTTATTGTTCTCCACAACCAAATTACAATATAACCGATATACTGATCCAGCATTATGTTGACAACAAGCTGTCTTCTATAATGATTTGGAATTCTGATAACAGGTTATTCATTTCAGTGAGTTGTTAAGTCACCACTGTTTCTAAATTTCCATTAAATAGTCGGTAAAAGTAAGCCATTTTAAAATTGTGATTGATATTTTAAGTCGAAATGAATACTTAGTTTTACAGAATGAAGAATATTTTCATGCGTAACTTCGAAACCCGAAAAAACGAAGTCGGTTTACAAAAAGTAAAGGATCTGATGTCGGCAAGCTTCACTTGCTAAAATTAAAGCGTGATTATCTATCGATAGCGATACACAAATTGATCTGGATTAGACAGCTAATACTGATGTCCTATTTCCATCATGTTTATCTTACCTTCACACTGACCGTTAACCCTGTTGCATACATTGTCCTTGCAATTACAAGGACATGACTGATTACAGCGAGTACCATAGAAACCAGCATCGCATTCTGTAAAGATATTTTGAATTATATTGATACTTAAGTTTTATATCACTGCCATATGAATATGTAAATATTTCACATCATACATAATTGGTAACGTACTCCATATATCTAGGCAAAACTGGTGTCAATTTTAGAAATGGTATACGAATTGTCCCAGTTCCACCTCGCAAATGTACACATCATTTTCTATCTACAAGGTTACCCATATTTAATTCAACTTACCTTCACAATGACCGGTTTCCTTTTTACATACACTGTTCTTGCAGTTATCAGAGCAGGGAAGATCGCAGCGAGTACCATAAAAACCAATATCACATTCTGTAGAGAAAGAAAAACGTAAGCAAATTCTGAATCACAAAGTTATTAATGGCTGATACTCGAGCGCAAATGATTCAAAAGTTATTAAATTTGCAGCGCAGTAAACAAAATTAAACTAAATAAGTAATTTGAGGACCTAGCTTTATTACGACTGTAATGTAAGTATTCACAAACTGATTCATTGAGACAATGAACTGTATTCAAAACCGATTTCCTACTCAAATGTTGCAAGTATGTAAGCAACAATATCTGATTGGAGTAATTTGTGGTTTTTTTTACTCAAATTAAATCATCTAAAAACTATTTGTAACTACAGCAATCAGCATGTTGCACTTTAAGGCCGTAAGTTTAATTCATAGTAAATTTTCGCAAATAAGATGTGTGATATACATTTGCATTGACTCTACATTTTCAACTTTGTCAGGCAACTAAATTTTCGACTTTATCTTGATACATTACTTTTGAACAGACAGACAGCCGATAGAGAGAACTATACAGGGACAAAGTAAGATACACAGACAGGATTAAGAACAGAAGAAGAAAAAACAGAGAGAAGAAAGATGATGCGAAAAATAAAGTAAAGAGAAAACAATAACAAAACACCATTCTGATGTTAAATGGGATAAAATACAGCATGGTGTTTACCATACCCATGCATTTCCCGGCTTGCATGCTGCAAAGGTTATTTTCACAGTTAGTAGGACATGCCTGATTGCAGACACTGCCGTGAAATCCTGGATCACATTCTGTAAAATAAAAGGGTTTAAAAGGGTTATTTGTTTAGATATCAGGGGCGGATTATATATAAGGCGGGGAGGGGGGAGGGGGTGAAAAAGATAACACGCTATTGTTTCAGGTTTAGTTAGTGAAAAATGCCAGAAACAAATTGTCCGTTTTGTATACTGCAGCTTTTATTTTTTGTTGCAATTGTCCGTACACGTCTGGTTGCAGCTATTACTACTGTCAAGTAAGTTATCACAAGGTGGTATTTAGATAATGCCCTGTATACTGGTCAAGTGTCATTGAATCACCACCAAGACAACGAAATGTATTCGATTACGATTCCCTACTCCAATGTTGCATGTATGTTGCTGGTATGGTGTTCAGATTGGACCAATCTGTGGTTTGTTTCAAATATCAAATCACTTATATTTGTAACTACAAATAGTTTAACCAATTAATTCTTAAACACACAAAGAATTCTGGATCTTGTTTATGTTCTGTTGGAGAACATTTTTATAGATTTTAGTCAATCAGATGTCATATTGTTCAACACATTAATTACCATTGCCATGGCTAAAGGGAGAGTAAATGAAGTAATGAACATGTGCAAAGTACAAATAATTTGGACATGCCAAAGCCGATTTCACTTTCAGATAGGTAAACATTTACCTGGCTTATGAGTAGAAATGGAATGAAACGTTGATAAAACTTATTTATTTCTTTCAAATTCAATTATAAACATTTCAAGTGTGGTCGTCGTAATTGGTAGACAAGTTCTAAAAAAACGTTTTACTTATAAATTGATATTTTCGTTTTATATATTTTATCTACGAAGTCACTTAAACTGTATTAAGTATGCATAATATAATTATGATAGAAAGAGCTGTATATATACCCTGATTTCTGCAGTCAACACAATTAAAAGGGAGCATCTGACACCATGGCACATGATTGAAAGACCATGGCTGAAACGAGCATAATGATAGGGAGTTCTTAACTTTTTTGCATCCTATGTTTTACACTAACAACAACTATACACTGGGAGACACGAATGCCCTAGTTTTTTTTTCATATTTTCTACATAGAATTTTTCACCAATTTAACCAAATGAGCACTAATTTAGCACAGCATGAACTATATTCTTTTCATAAATATACCTAATTACGGAAGCCAGTTAGGGTCACAGTGAAAAAATATATTATGTCGTAATAACGACTTAGTATCTCGTAATAACGACTTAGCTATGTCGTAATAACGACTTAGTATCTCGTAATAACGACTTAGTTATGTCGTAATAACGACTTGGTATCTCGTAATAACGACTTAGCTATCTCGTAATAACGACTTAGTATCTCGTAATAACGACTTAGTTAATTCGTAATAACGACTTAGTATCTCGTAATAACGACTTAGCTGTGTCGTAATAACGACTTAGTATCTCGTAATAACGACTTAGCTATGTCGTAATAACGACTTAGTTATGTCGTAATAACGACTTAATATCTCGTAATAACGACTTAGCTATGTCGTAATAACGACATAGTATCTCGTAATAACGACTTAGTATCTCGTAATAACGACTTAGCTATGTCGTAACAACGACTTAGTATCTCGTAATAACGACTTAGCTACGGAAGCGTATAGGGGACACGACATACTTATTTATAATACATTATGTATAGTTATCATATCCCGTTTTACACACATATTTACTGTTATCTTGAGATAGATATGTCGACATAACATACTTTGTCTTCACAGTTTACAGTTAAATAATCTAACTTATACATATAAAATCATCTATCTAGAGTAAACATATGTCGATATACACAATGTCAGTATAAGTCCTTATAACCCTATCTTGACTTGTTGCATTATATCTAATATGTTAATTTTACCGAAATCGACCTGTATATATATTTTCCCTGAAGTTGAATATTTTATCGAGTTTTCGTGACATATTTAGTTTTATCAAGATGTGTGATGTCGAGAAATCGTCTTGCAATATGGCTATTCGGGTAACATGGAATCGTTTTTACAACAACTATATCAATAATTCGAGTTTGACATTTCGAGAAATTCTACAACATCATGACAAGTTGAGTTGACGTAAGTCAAATTCATTAAACAGACACAACAATTTGACATAAAATAATGCGGGAATAATATATGTACTATAATGTATGTCGAGAAGATTACCTGGCGTTCTTTATATACATTTGTAGCTAGGTTTAGACGGCGATTTGGAAAATTTCTGGTATATTAGCCAATCAGAGCCAAGTATTGGTCCAAACATAATCTTATAGAAAGTGATCTTCATGACGAAGATTAGTCTTAACCATGAGGGAACTTCTTCATACAAAGGTGGAGTTCTCGATTGTGATTGGCTGATGTAAAAGCCCAATCACAGTCGAGTAGACGCTCAGATTTCTTTCACAGGGACATAATTTCCCAGCTTACGATCCATACATGCGTGTTAAAACAATATTGTAGGCTAAGAAATCGCGCCAAGTCCCTGGGATTTCTTTCGTATGAAAAGGGTTTCCACATTTAAAACAAATCTTAATCATGACGATAAAAATACACAAAAACTTTTTTTCACACAGGTCAACTTTATTTTACAAATACAAACACTTAAGTTTCAATCTTAAGCTTTTTGCCATTCTTTACGACGATGACCATACCGACACTGTCCGGAACATGAATGGTTAAAGAGTCGTTCGAGTTCACTAGCACTGCATTTTCAAACATATTTTCCTTAGATCCGTCGTCCGGGTTCTTTATCGCTGAGGAGTAACTAAGGGGAGCACCTGTACTTGAACTTGATTGTAAAGCAACAGAGTTTTCAATATTCTGGTTTTCTGTGTTTCTAACAGGTGGATTCAGAGAGTTACTGATATCCTTGAGCATATGCGTGAGTTCGCGCTGGTATAGATTTACAGCAGAGATGCGGTGCCAGGATCTTGAAGTTACAGCTTTATCATCAAACCCCTGGTTATAGAGTGTAGTACAACATGTGACACGTCCGCTATGATTGGAAATATATCTACCACTTGTATCAATACCGGCCCCAATCCTTTGTTTTAACGTGTACACCAATTCTAAGAGAAGTAAGCTCTTTCATACGGGAATCCAGTGATTTTCTGAAGTTATCAAATGAAGCACTGTTACGCTGAAACAAATTTATTTCCTGACGATTCAATTCGTCGCGCAAATGTCTCTTAATTCCAGATCCAATCTGTGCTAGAGTGTTGGGAGGGTACGGCGTTCCGTCTTTCCTCATAATTTCGATAATAATCTGGACAGCCAGAAATCTAATGCTTTTGTATCGGTCATACTCAAATCCAAGGGAAGTGCGTACTGTTCATTATATGTTTCCGGCAACGTTTTCCGGTGAACCACCCAGTCGTTCCATATCGAAACACACCATTTAGTATTTGATCTTGTTTTCTTTCGAATCCTGTCAATGTGTTTTTTAGCCACATCCTCCGACGATAACGCGGGCCTAAAGCGTTCGGAATTCCTCGATACTTGAGCATTATCAGTTCTAAATGCCGATAAATTCAATGTCGGAATAAAAGTTTCTAATTGTGTCAAACTGACAGACGCCCAGCTCCGCCCCTCTGAAAATCATGAAGATTTTTCTTAATATCATCTAACCTTTACTACCGTAGCAGTTTCCAAACCAGATAGTCGGAGGATAAGTCAGGGAATTTCTGATGCAAGAACGCTTTACAAAAGAGTATTGGAGGTGTATGATCCTGGCAGTGAGATGGCTATAGTTTGGGCCGGTAAAATTGAAAGGCTAAAGCCAGTAAGAGGCTAAATGTCTGCATATTAGAATCCCGAGAAACGCCCAGTAATTTTATCTATTCGACGAGAACTTGAGTACAGATTGAATCGAAGTAATAACATTGCTTCCATAAAACCATCATGTGTGATAATTTCAACAAAACAATCACTGTACGGGGTATAGTATGGGCTACATTTTAAGCTGTACAGTGTACATTCTACAAACGGCAATTCAAAAACAAAAGCTTTTTAAATTTTACTAGTAGACTACATATATCTTCAGCGCAGTGTTGCTAAACATGCTCAAATGGGGGAAATGTGCCAGGTATGGGGATGCATAAACAAGGGCAGATAACCATGTAAATTCACTTATGAATCATGTTGAAAGGTTCTACCGAGTTAACCGTCATATAAATCTTGTTCATGCCCAAGTTAATGTCCTAGACATGTATAAATCATGGGGATCTTATGAGCATACTTAAAATCTTATCCCTTCAAATAACGAAATGGTATAGAAAATTTCCTAATAAGATGAAGAGCCCAGCAATACAACATATCAATTTAATTACAGTGAAACATCGGTATTTAAACCTCATTAGAGACTTGACAGAATTGATAATAGTGAGTGTGACCATGCGGACAGGTCTTTCCAGTTGCTATTTTTCAGTATATTTTCATAAGTATTTAATTAGCAAGTGGGCTTCATTATATTAAACAGTAGTTGCTTAAGCATTAAACTGCATTCAGTTGCCATTAATGGGTATATGAATGCCAACTAGACAAAGGCAAATCCAACGAATCAAGAACAATGCTTATATTTACAATTTTTGCAATATGTTCATCACATAAAAAATCACTGCATTTTTTTATTTTTTTATCATTTGTGATGGTGCAGTTGGAACAGCCATCGTCCATCAGGGTATGTGGTCTCCAACGTTACAATTATAGCGTCGTAATAATGATGATGTCAACTATTACTAACCTATAGTTGAACTATAGGTCCATGGTAGCTATTGAGTTTGGAAATGATATATCAGTCTATGATGAGGTCAATATAGTGTTATACCGACCTAGTAGAGTGAAATATTAGCCGAGAGCGAAGCCCGAAGTCAATATTTTAGATATCAAAATATCGACATCTACATGACTAGGATTTCGCCAATGAGAATTGAGGAAAATCGGAGCATATCTATATTTTATGCATTTAGGTTTATGTTTTACATCCGGCGGACCCGTATATTAGTGCAAAAGCCTTCCTGCGATAGTGTTTTAGTGAGGTATTCTATATCTTTAATGATATATTGAAAAATATGTATGATCTAATCATATCATTGTTTTTGAACATTAACCATCTTGAGCAGTTTATTACCCTGTGCATGGGCTCTGCTTCAAAAGCACATCAGCATATCGGCTATAAGATATGTACAATGCAACAATGATAATTTTTTTAGAAAATGTAATGATTTCATCAGTGTGATTTTTGGAAAAAGTGTGTGTGTTTTATTGTCGTTATAATATGATAATTATGACAAAGTGTCCGGTTTTCTTTAAATTCATTTTTCTCAGTGATTATTTAAAGGATAATTTAGGTCGATATGCCAAATATCTTGCTCACATGCGGTGTCAGATCAGTTAATAGCGGCGACGAACATTGATGTACAATGTTATTGAAATGTTCATTTCTATATTATGAACCAAAGGTGAAATTATGCAGTACATTTGTACCTACTGTTAAGATTTTTAAATTAGGCGTTAACAAAGATATTTTCAGCAGAATGGTCAAAGCACAATGTAAAAACAACACCGCATTTGAAACAGAGTTTATTTTGTTTCATTTTAATGCAATATACACAATGTATACAAGTAAACACTTTGTAGTACTAAATATTATCGCGACATTGTATTTATTCATGTACTAGTGTATAAATAGTCACTCGTTACCACAGTTTCATTATTCTGGACTTTGGGAGACAACATTACTTCAAAACGTCTAGTAAAGCTGTAAACATTCTTATTGCTTCATTGGCCGTCCTTGGTTGCACAAGCTCGTCGCGATTTGTATCTGAAAGTAATTCCACAATTTGCAGTCAAACTTTGGAAATGGGACAGTATAAATATCAGCAACATGTTCCACGTCTTGTTGTTCAAAGGGAACAGGGAGAGAATAGTTAATTGTACCAAATAATTCTGGTTCGAAATACAGTACATTTGGTATTCCACAGTAACAGTCACTTAAATGCTGTTGTCGTATGCGGTGCCTGTTCCACATGTATCTAAACTCATCAAGCTGTCTCTGTATTGCGCCAATAAAACAGAATATTACGCACTCAATATGAATAGGATATGTATTTTGCAGTATCCCAGAATCCCTCAGGTCTTTGAAAAGTGACTTCCAAAACTGTATTACATGTCTGTTAAGGAAACCCCAAAACATTTCGATCCTTTGATTGGCTGTGGAACCTCCTTTCAGAAATACGGGCTAGCCTGCTACTGCATCCGGATGACGTGATTGCAGAGTTTTATGCAAGTCTTCGATTATTACATTTTCTGTACCGTTATCAGAACGAATACATCTAGGAACAGTCATGGTTCGTAAAACCTCATCTATATAAAATCATGCATTATATCGTGGGTTGTTGTTGGTGAAACCAGCTTTCAACCAAACAATTCGTCGCGAAAATCCGTCGATTGAACCATGTATCGCAATACCAATCCATCGATGTGCATCAGGAAATTCGGTCCCTTATTGTAGTATAACCGTCTCCGTAGTCTGTGACTTCTGCGATTATTTACGCCTTCATTGTCAATTAGTCGTAGTGCATGTCGAATCATTAACTGTGTAACACGCAATCCACACCTAGTATTCAGCAGTTTCCATACCGTTCTGTACCCGACGTCAATAAGACCTGCATCCCGGAGTCTTCGGATTCCCGTATGACATCTCGAGCCGGGGCTCCTGCGTTAGAACGACGCAGTCGTTGTCTACGAAGTATTCTTTTCAGCTGCCGTAAACTCAAAACAACATCATGATGGATCAAAAGAAATCCAAGGATTTCATAATACGTATAACCATCACTGAAGTAAAACGTGACCATTTCGTCCAGATTTGAATCATCATTTATGAATATGTCAGGGTCATCTGCGCCGTTTACTGCCACCACAAGGAAGATTGACAACACTAGTACAATCTGTAAAATACAAAATGATCACAATACCATCTCAAATAACAATTGGTGTAAACATGTTTCGCAATGGATCTTCTTGAAAACTTCAACATCTCGGTAAAAGACACTTACTGTTCTTATTATTTATAATAACATTCCAGTAAGTTTTCTTTATTTAGAATAATTAAAATTGATACCAATGTCTATGCATTGGATATGCATTACGGAAAATAATTCATTAGCAGTTCTCGATTATACAAATAGATTTAATGCAATTGAAGGAAATTTCGCCCCCTGTTATTTTCGCTCTCGGCCATTAAAATTCTTTTTCCCCAGTCTTAGATTCGCCCTTGAATCAGCCGGTCTTTTGTACGATACCATCTATTTTAGCCCAATTTTCATTTTCACCCATTAACTGAGAGGCCAAACCGGTATAAAGTACTGATTCAGCAACTCTGTTGTTTAGTCTCAATTTGGTCCTCTAACTTCCAAGATTTTTCAGAGGTTATCCAAGGCAGAATCATGTGCCGTGATAATTTAGAAAATATAATAATTATTGCTTATTATATTTACCTGCTTCAGTGGCAGCATATTCCAAAATTATTGTTGTACGTCCACACTCAATAGTAGCAGCTCTCCCTTCTTCAAACGCAATGCAAATGCCCTTGTATCTTATTAATTTTATTGTGCTTTTGTAGAGGAAAACTACGGAATCCAGTTAGGGTCACAGCGAAAAAATATATTATGTCGTAATAACGACATAGTATCTCGTAATAACGACTAAGCTATGTCGTAATAACGACTTCGCTATGTCGCAATAACGACTTAGTATCTCGTAATAACGACTTAGCTATGTCGTTATAACGACTTAGTATCTCGTAATAACGACTTAGCTATCTCGTAATAACGACATAGTATCTCGTAATAACGACATAGTATCTCGTAATAACGACTTAGCTATGTCGCAATAACGACTAAGTATCTCGTAATAACGACTTAGCTATGTCGTAATAACGACATAGAGTCTCGTAATAACGACTTAGCTATGTCGTAATAACGACTTAGTATCTCGTAATAACGACTTAGCTATGTCGTAATAACGACATATTATCTCGTAATAACGACATAGTATCTCGTAATAACGACTTAGCTATGTCGTAATAACGACTTAGTATCTCGTAATAACGACTTAGCTATGTCGTAATAACGACTTAGTATCTCGTAATAACGACTTAGCTATGTCGTAATAACGACTTAGTATCTCATAATAACGACTTAGCTATGTCGTAATAACGACTTAGTATCTCACAATAACGACTTAGCTATGTCGTAATAACGACATAGTATCTCGTAATAACGACTTAGCTATGTCGTAATAACGACTTAGTATCTCATAATAACGACTTAGCTATGTCGTAATAACGACTTAGTATCTCGCTATAACGACTTAGCTATGTCGTAATAACGACATAGTATCTCGAAATAACGACTTAGCTATGTCGTAATAACAACTTAGCTATGTCTTAACTTGCAGCAAGTCATCTGTTGGGACATGTGACTTCATTGGATTTATCAGTGTCAGCTTTTGATTGCTTATTATCAGAAAATATTGCACATAACTTTTTCAAATCCCATTTTAATTTAGTTGTACATTCTAATGTAGTAGAATCTAGTCCTTGTGCATTTTACTGTTTGGGACTGACCAGAATCACAATATCGCCACCAAGTGGCCATCTCGGGTTTTAAGAGTACACAAAAACTGGTAATGTTAAACTGGACTCTACACGTTTGGTACATTATATGCATACATTAAAAGTTCATCTTGGAATATTGGAGCGCAGTGTAAAATATGGCTTAATAGGTCATTTAGTATCTAAATATTATATACGTTGTGGGCATTTTGGCAAGGAACAATTTGAAAGATCATAATTGGTGAGAGGTAAAGGTGAAGCTCTTTGTTCCAGTGCCACTTTCAGACATGATTTTTGGTTGCCCTTTGTCCATCGTTTTCCTTTGTGCGTTTGTAAACAATTTACCTGCGACAAAATTCGATGAATGTTCAACCAAAACTGTGAAATATGTGGTCCTCACCACCAGGAAGCCTGAGAGGCGGGGCCAGAAAAGGTCAAAATGACATATATTTCAAAAATCTGCTTTTCAACTCCGAAACATGATAGAATATAGATGGTCCAACGTCCATCAAGTTAAAAACAATCATTTGTACAAACTTGTTATGACAAAATATGTAACTACATTTTTGTATTGTGTTCCTTATTTCTTTCAAAATGTAACAGTTAGTTACTGTAGCATCAACTTGATCGGTTTATGCGAACATCGTTGAATTTGTAAAATGTTTACACACTAATAGCTACAACCACTTGGCTCGAGCAAACGTTTTGTGAAACGGCTCTTACTCTAGATCTTTGAACATGGATTGAGTAATGCAACAATGAGACCGGTGTTTGGGACTCACGATGAATGCACTTGACTATAAAGTGATTGAACTATCATTGTTTAAATTTACGGGAAATCAACGAAATGATTAAAATTAAGAAATACATGTTAGCTTGATGTTCATTATTGGTATTGCTAAGTATCATCCGATTAAAGATATATGTCCATGGGATTGCGTACTTCAATAAGTTTGTACTATGGTGTTCATGGTAAGCACACTCAGAAATTAGTAGAACGAACATATTGCAACTGTTGAGACAAGAATTCTGCTTAGCACCGACAACAGTGTTACTCATCACCTACTATGTCGATGGTTTTACACAGCAAGTGTATTAAAATATACGGAAGCCAGTTAGGGTCACAGTGAAACAATATATTATGTCGTAATAACGACTTAGTATCTCGTAATAACGACTTAGCTATGTCGTAATAACGACTTAGTATCTCGTAATAACGACTTAGTTATGTCGTAATAACGACTTAGTATCTCGTAATAACGACAAAGTATCTCGTAATAACGACTTAGTATCTCGTAATAACGACTTAGTATCTCGTAATAACGACTTAGCTGTGTCGTAATAACGACTTAGTATCTCGTAATAACGACTTAGCTATGTCGTAATAACGACTTAGTTATGTCGTAATAACGACTTAATATCTCGTAATAACGACTTAGCTATGTCGTAATAACGACATAGTATCTCGTAATAACGACTTAGTATCTCGTAATAACGACTTAGCTATGTCGTAATAACGACTTAGTATCTCGTAATAACGACTTAGCTACGGAAGCGTATAGGGGACACGACATACTTATTTATGATACATTATGTATAGTTATCATATCCCGTTTTACACACATATTTATTGTTATCTTGAGATAGATATGTCGACATAACATACTTTATCTTCACATTTTACAGTTAAATAATCTAACTTATACATATAAAATCATCTATCTAGAGTAAACATATGTCGATATACATAATGTCAGTATAAGTCCTTATAACACTATCTTGACTTGTTGCATTATATCTAATATGTTAATTTTACCGAAATCGACCTGTATATATATTTTCCCTGAAGTTGAATATTTTATCGAGTTTTCGTGACATATTTAGTTTTATCAAGATGTGTGATGTCGAGAAATCGTCTTGCAATATGGCTATTCGAGTAACATGGAATCGTTTTTACAACAACTATATCAACAATTCGAGTTTGACATTTCGAGAAATTCTACAACATCATGACAAGTTGAGTTGACGTAAGTCAAATTCATTAAACAGACACAACAATTTGACACTGTAAAATGTGAAGATAAAGTATGTTATGTCGACATATCTATCTCAAGATAACAGTAAATATGTGTGTAAAACGGGATATGATAACTATACATAATGTATTATAAATAAGTATGTCGTGTCCCCTATACGCTTCCGTACTTAGCTATGTCGTAATAACGACATAGTATCTCGTAATAACGACTTAGCTATGTCGTAATAACGACTTAATATCTCGTAATAACGACTTAGGATCTCGTAATAACGACATAGTATCTCGTAATAACGACTTAGCTATGTCGTAATAACGACTTAGTATCTCGTAATAACGACTTAGTATCTCGTAATAACGACTTAGCTATGTCGTAATAACGACTAAGTATCTCGTAATAACGACTAAGCTATGTCGTAATAACGACATAGTATCTCGTAATAACGACTTAGTATCTCGTAATAACGACTTAGCTATGTCGTAATAACGACTTAGTATCTCGTAATAACGACTTAGCTATGTCGTAATAACGACATAGTATCTCGTAATAACGACATAGTATCTCGTAATAACGACATAGTATCTCGTAATAACGACATAGTATCTCGTAATAACGACTTAGCTATGTCGTAATAACGGCTTAGCTATGTCGTAATAACGACATAGTATCTCGTAATAACGACTTATCTATGTCGTCATAACGACATAGTATCTCGTAATAACGACTTAGCTATGTCGTAATAACGACTTAGTATCCCGTAATAACGACTTAGTATCTCGTAATAACGACTTAGCTATGTCGTAATAACGACTTAGTATCTCGTAATAACGACTTAGCTATGTCGTAATAACGACTTAGTATCTCATAATAACGACTTAGCTATGTCGTAATAACGACTTAGCTATGTCGTAATAACGACTTAGTATCTCGTAATAACGACTTAGCTATGTCGTAATAACGACATAGTATCTCGTAATAACGACTTAGCTATGTCGTAATAACGACTTAGCTATGTCTTAACTTGGAGCAAGTCATGTGTGGTATTATTGCGTGTACAAATATACAACAGATCAACAACGACTGGGGTTAAAGCAACATACTCCCAAACAATCTAAAATTCTAGTTGCATACATGTATTAATAGCAATCCAAGATGCTCATTCACTCTCTCCTAACATTAAAATGACCACTGGGCTGGACGCTTGACCGGGGGAGTCCTTGAGACATCAGTGTATACAAATATTTATCGCGAGATGTGTCACGGAGCCGAGAACGAGGCTACTACATCTGCATAACAACGTGCACTGCACATAAACTACACACATGGCCGTTCACATATCGAGCATACATGAACAAATGTTTGTATGTATGTCTAATAATGCTTTCATTTAAACATATTAACAGAATAGTCGCGTAATAACTGAACAAGATAAACATAGTTTACATTTAGATACGTAGTTTTTTAATGTAGCATACAACAAAAATTCGATAAAATTTAGATCGATGAAGCTTGATTGAAATGCAGTGATTTGGTTGATTATTGGATGACAACTTGACTTGCCATACAAAAAGTCAAAACATTAAGATACAGGTAACAGGTTAAAAACTTCGGGTCTTCGTGACCGTCTTGGTTTAATGAGGACCATAAAATACTTACCGACAATGATAATACCTTGAAACTCATATTTATGGCTGTACGTATAATCTATTTTAATACATTTGCTGTGTAAAACCATCGAAATAGTAGGTGATGAGTAACACTGTTGTCGGTGCTAAGCAGAATTTATGTCTCAACAGTTGCAATATGTTCGTTCTACTCATTTCTGAGTGTGCTTACCATGAACACCATAGTACAAACTTATTGAAGTACGCAATCCCATGGACATATATCTTTAATCGGATGATACTTAGCAATACCAATAATGAACATCAAGCTAACATGTATTTCTTACTTTTAATCATTTCGTTGATTTCACGTAAATTTAAACAATGATAGTTCAATCACTTTATAGTCAAGTGCATTCATCGTGAGTCCCAAACACCGGTCTCATTGTTGCATTACTCAATCCATGTTCAAAGAGTAAAAGCCGTTTCACAAAACGTTTGCTCGAGTCAAGTGGTTGTAGCTATTAGTGTGTAAACATTTTACAAATTCAACGATGTTTGCATTAAACCGATCAAGTTGATGCTACAGTAACTAACTGTTACATTTTGAAAGAAATAAGGAACACAATACAAAAATGTAGTTACATATTTTGTCATAACAAGTTTGTACAAATGATTGTTTTTAACTTGATGGACGTTGGACCATCTATATTCTATCATGTTTCGGAGTTGAGAAGCAGATTTTTGAAATATATATCATTTTGACCTTTTCTGTCCCCGCCTCTCAGGCTTCCCGTTGGTGAGGACCACATATTTCACAGTTTTGGTTGAACATTCATCGAATTTTGTCGCAGGTAAATTGTTTACAAACGCACAAAGGAAAACGATGAACAAAGGGCAACCTAAAATCATGTCTGAAAGTGGCACTGGAACAAAGAGCTTCACATTTACTAAAGATAAAGTATGTTATGTCGACATATCTATCTCAAGATAACAGTAAATATGTGTGTAAAACGGGATATGATAACTATACATAATGTATCATAAATAAGTATGTCGTGTCCCCTATACGCTTCCGTAGCTAAGTCGTTATTACGAAATACTAAGTTGTTATTACGACATAGCTAAGTCGTTATTACGAGATACTAAGTCGTTATTACGAGATACTATGTCGTTATTACGACATAGCTAAGTCGTTATTACGAGATATTAAGTCGTTATTAAGACATAACTAAGTCGTTATTACGACATAGCTAAGTCGTTATTACGAGATACTAAGTCGTTATTACGACACAGCTAAGTCGTTATTACGAGATACTAAGTCGTTATTACGAATTAACTAAGTCGTTATTACGAGATACTAAGTCGTTATTACGAGATACTTTGTCGTTATTACGAGATACTAAGTCGTTATTACGACATAACTAAGTCGTTATTACGAGATACTAAGTCGTTATTACGACATAGCTTAGTCGTTATTACGAGATACTATGTCGTTATTACGACATAATATATTTTTTCGCTGTGACCCTAACTGGCTTCCGTACCTAATTATGAAATTCAAAGACTATATTTTTGCTTTCAAGCCGAAATTTGTAAAACGTACCTTAAACTTTTGTGATAGGCTCTAATATTGTTTTAGTGTCTAAAATGATGTAACAGGCACTATTGTTTCCCTCAATGTCTAAAAAAGATGAATATGCTCTAATTCTCTCTTTGTTGTCTAAAACTCGGTGATGTGTCCTATTCTTCTGAAATTTTCACTGTTTTAGCTGGTCGATAATAGAAATATAGGACAGTGTCTTTAATTGGAGAAAATGACTAGTTTTCCTGGAACAGGGGCTTTGAGAGATTTGCCTCAGGCTATTTCATCGCATAGCAACACCAACGCTGCTAGCTGTATACTACCCTACCTGGACAGCAGTAATCCTTGACCACCAAGCTCAGTGGCTAGCCAAGGCCTGGAGCGCTCATCCATGAAGCTGTCTTATATAATTAAATAATTGATGAATATCTGATCTTTAAATAATAAGGATAAAATGGGGAAATATTTCATTATTGTGATAATTTGTTTGTAAAACTTAAAACATATAGTCTAAATTTTAGTGATGTGAAAAGAACTATCCAAAATGCTGATGAATATTTCATCAATTAAAGAATTTATTCAGAAAAATGGAGAACAAACTGTTATATTGAACATATACATATAATCATAGACGTACATTTTGTATATATCACAATATTTTATGTGTTTTAGTGACTAAATGTTATATGTTTCTTTGATAACACAATAGTTTAGCAGATAATGACAATTATCCAGCGACAATAATTTATCTTTAAAATAAAAAAGAAAATCAATAAATCAAAATAATCATTTGAGTCCCGAAAAAAATGCCACTTTGCTCCGCCTCCATATTGAAAGAAATACTGATCGCGCAAGCGCCGAAAACAAAAACTCAAACGAGTAGGAACCAAATGGCGTAGTGAGGAATCGAAGGCCACATATGTTAGCCTAACATCTCCACAAAGAAGGAAGCATACATTAAATCAAGGGAATGATTTCAATCGGTCGGAGACTGCACAGACAGGTGGAATTATAAACGAGAATGGAATCGGGACACACGCGGAAGTGACACAGTTCTTGTTTATATAGTTGCCCCAGCTGATTCATCGCATTTGTTTTCTTCTGTATATAAATATCTCCCAGAAAGCACTGCGATCAAGGTCAAGTGTATTCAAAGGAGATTATAATGTTCAAAAGTTCGTAGCTACTTGGCTTCATTACGACAATATTTGACGTTATGTATTTTTTTTATTTGTATGTCTTAAATAGGCATGCATATCTTGGAGTAAATGTCATTTATTATCAAAATAATAACAATCTATTACATTCTGTCGGAGGTGTAGCATCTTTAATTAATCGGTGATATAGGCCACTTTATTATAGATATTAAAAATTGTGACTTTTTGTATTCCATGTAAAGGACTTGGTATTATGTTATAATATGTAGTAATTATCATGAGTAGAATAGTAGAAATTGTTAAAAAAAAAATCAGTTTAGTTTACATTTTGATAATACATAGAAATAGACATAAAAGATAGATAATCAAAATGTTCTCCATTTACATAAAGAAGCAGATTTTGATAGTATTACATAAACGTTATGGTGTAGGTATACTTTTTATATCACAAAGTAACTTATATAATCACTTCTATTCGTAAGCAACCTAAACATAAGACCCCGTGACACTTCAATCACTAAACA
The DNA here is from genome assembly GCF_902652985.1 of Pecten maximus. Taxonomy (NCBI): domain Eukaryota; kingdom Metazoa; phylum Mollusca; class Bivalvia; order Pectinida; family Pectinidae; genus Pecten; species Pecten maximus. The sequence goes on from NW_022979510.1 coordinate 43,374, forward strand.
AAAGGAGTGTAACCCTTCCTATATTTGGCTTTTGTTTCAGCTCACCCAGTTATCACACCTTCAAGCCTGAGTGAGCCTCTCCTGTCCCTTGCACTACAGGTAAATACCAACACCAGTATAAGCAGATCAGTATTAAACAAATCATTTAATTTTCTTTTTTATTTCTCTCGAGTTATTTAATAGCTTGAAGTATTACTTTATAATATATACATACAGTTATTATGATAGTAGTTAATCGTCATATGATAATGTGAAAAAAAGATAGGTAATTGTTGGATGATTACAGGGTACCGCCAGGTTCATTCCATGGAAAGTGAAATACGCCAGTATCTTATTATTTTCAAAATTCAAAGGTGAAGTGTTCATGCACATTTTTGTTGTTGATCTTATGTTTATTTCGCATCAGTACCTGTAAAAACATGCATGCTTACTGATAGAGCTATTCATTATTGATAGTAATATCTAAAGTTGTGAGTTTATAGTTGGATTAGACATGAAATAGACATAGAAGATATCTAAAAGATATAGTCAAATAGACATATACTACATCCTCACTTTTAATTAATAAACAGCCAAAAATGAGAGCCTGTTATAAAGGGTTTGTTCTCCCTTCTTCCACTTTTTGGAATCAAACGAATTATATAAACTATTGTTTGTAATAATAATATACTCAAGATTCCATTTACCCAGTTCAATTAATAAAAAACTAAATTTATAATTCTAAAGTTTTAACAGTATTGTTTTATTTCATGATATAATACAAAACTTTAAAAGCATATGTAAATTGATATTATGTTACACCCTTTAAAATGGCACTTCAATTACTAAACAAAAGAAGTGTAGTCCTTACTATCCTTGGCTTTGTTTCGGTTTGCCCAAGTATCACACATTCACGCCTGAGTGGACCTGCCTCAGTCCTCTGCTATACAGGGAAATATTAACACCTGTATATTAAACATTTTTCCTTTTTTTTTTATTCTCTCTCTGTAACATTGTGACCAATTTGATAATTCAATGTATATATTTTCTGTTTATAGTGTAACTGTTTAACTATGAAATGTGTCATTGTTTCAACAAAAAATGGAGAAAAAAAATTAGAATGGATGATTTGTCTAATCCTTATCTGTTTATACTGGTGTTGATATTTACATGTGGAGCAAATAACTTTGGGAGGCTCACTCAGGCGTGAAGGTGTGATATCTTGCCAATAGGGAAAGAAATCAAAAATAATAAGGGATAGGCTTCTTTTGTTTAATGATTAAACTGTCACTTTATAACAGAATCTTATTTTTGAGTTGTTTACTAAAAGAAAGTGACAACATAAGTTACCTTGTGTAACAAAATGGGCTTAGAAAAGGGATAATATAAGTTTGATACATCATTTAGAATAGTTACTATCAGACAGAGCAGGTCAAAAGTCAAGTATACGGTACGTAATGACGAGAGCAGAACACGTGCCACCAGTCGCAATTTGAGTAAAATCAGAGTTAAATTGTTAAAATGCCGAGCGCTCCGGCGATGATGTTCAACAATATAATGCGGTTCAGTCTGGAATGTTTTGATACATCTTCAAATTTTATATGACAAGAGCTATTATACTACTGTCATATAAGTTTATTGAACGAGATTAGTAAATATAGTACGGTTTGGACAAGGATATATTGGTAAGGAAATAGGTTCTTGACGTCGCAAAAGGATAGCAATGGTTATACATATATACTGTATTGTATGCCTTAGTACCATTTAGTACCATAGAAAAACTGCCAATCCATTGTCTTTTTTTTCATTTCACCAGAAACGAAACCACTTTCAAGATCATTGCTTTTAAACTAAAGATATAAAATGTATTATCGAAGTCTTCCTATTTATAGATACCCCAACACTAATATTGATGGATGTGACCCCATAAGACTAACACGTAACTCGACGCCAAATATATATAAAGAAAATCTACATCTCGCTTTGTACGAGATAAATCCACCGCTTTTGGAACGTCAATGTACACATAAGTAAAGATATACGAGAAAAACAGGACAAGATGAACAGAATGTCATAGAAATTAACATGATTTATCTTTGCATCACCAGCTACTTTTTGCAAAAACTAGTATGTCTTTCTTTGCTAATTATCACACAGGGGATTTAACTTAGACCAGCTTAAAAAAATGTTGATACAAAATATTTTAGCTGTAATTATATCGATTAAGTATGTAATTACGTGATACAACGTAGTGTGCATCCAAATGATAGGATGTTTAGCTATGTATACTTATATACTACATACTTATTAATGATTACGTCGAATATATCTGTTGCTGATTTGGTTCATGTTTATATACAGGTGATTTTATTTGATTTATTTAATAACAATGATTTATTTGTTTATTTCTATAATTCTTAAGTAATGAAGTAAATCATGCCAGAAACGTTTCGGATACGGTTACGGCTATGGATAAGGCTTCCTCAAAGAATTTATCTTAAAGTATTACAGCTAATATTATATCTTTATTGTTTTTGTATATTATTAGAACCTTGTTACATGTGTATTAAAAGAAGACTATACTCGGTTAAACTGGAGAGCTCTTTTTAAGTCTTATGGACGTCGAGATTGTTGATTATCATATTTCTCTATCCATGAAAAGTTTGTTGACTTAGAGAGAAGGGAAGTCGTTTAATGGTCATTAAATGATCAATTCAATTTAATTAAGTGTTAATTGTATGTACATGTCTATTTTTTATGCACTTCAAGTTAAATACTTCAAGTAAAAACAAAAACAGTATTCTATTAAAATCATACATCACTGACATCTGAAAAAGGATAAACCTCTTATATCGTTATGATATAAAAACACTTGATTTCCTGAATATATCTTGATAAAGGCCACTTACGTATACAGTTCCCAATCGATTTGTCACATGTGTTAGTACTACAGCCAGTCGGACAAGGTGTACAGACAGGGCCATAAAATCCATCATCACAGTCTGAAATATTGTTTATTGTCACATAACCATATAAAATCTGTTAACTTAAACTAACAGTCAACTGTCAAACGACATCACAAACGAACATCATTGAATTGTTCAATAAATTACAAATACTAGAGGGTGACACCTGAAGGATGTCACAGATGGAATGAAGTGTAGTAAGGGGCGATAACTCTGTGTGAGCACGTTTTGTCAAAATCGCTCAATATCTAATTTTCGACCAATAAAAAGAATGTGTTGTTCGTAAAGGCAACAAAACTCATGAAATTGAATTTGCAGTCCCCTAATACCCTCATATATCAAATCGAATTGAAACTGAACATTATCTACATTTCGACTAATCAGAGGCTGGGAATTGAGGCCATTTTGTTTAAATGTGAAAGTGAGGCTACGAGAGCGACCGGTGTTCAATGATGTACCTATATACCAAATTTCATCAAAATCAGACGATATCGGAATCTGGACCAATCAGAGGCCAGGAATTGGCGGCCATTTTGTTTAAATGTGAAAGTGAGGCAACGAGAGGTACCGTGTCCAATTATGTACCTACATATTAAATTTCATCAAAATCGGACGATATCTAAATCCGGACCAATCAGAGGCCAAGAATTGACGGCCATTTTGTTTAAATGTGAAATTGAGGCTACAAGAGGGACTTGTGTCCAAGGATGTTCCTACATATCAAATTTCATCAAAATCGAACTATATCTAAATTTGGACCAATCGGAGGCCAAGGATTGGCGGCCATTTTGTTTAAAAGTGAAAGTGAGGCTACGAGAGGGACCGATGTCCAATGATGTACCTACATACCAAACGTCCTCAAAATCGAACAATAACTCAATTTCCACCAGTAATTAGAAGCCTTTGAGTGTCAAATTTCATTAAGTGGGGGACTTAATTATGTATTGGTTATAAATTATCTTGTAATAATTCTCACACTAAAACAGGTTCTGGAATATGGCATGTTGATTCAATTAGCATCTATCCAATCCTAAGTTCTGGGCACCTCGTGTGTTGTTCAATGAGGTAGTCACCAACTACTCCATCCAAGCAGACCCAGCCTCAAAATGATCCTGACTCTTCATATGGCAATAAACCCAGCTAACAAACAGAACAATAAATTGTAACTCCTGTAAAAACTAGTCGCAATATACCGCTGGACTAGAGAGATCTTCAATTTAGCTCGATCGGTTGAGCGTCAGACTAGTAAGCCAGAGGTCCCTGGTTCAATCCCTAGCTGAGGCAGTGATATAAATTTAATTAATCATGCGCTCTGTTACATTGGCCCATGTAGGGACCTGGGGAAAATAATCAGGATTGCTCCACAAGCATCACTGTTACTCCTGTAAACTCGAGGACGACTTCTTTCCTGGAGGGGAAGTATGTAACCCTCGTAAATACTAGCCGCAATATACCGCTCGGCTAGAGAGATCTTCTCTATAGCTCGATTGGTTGAGCGTAAGACTTGTAAGCCAGAGGTCCTGGGTTCGATCCCTAGCGGAGACAGTGATTAAATCTAATTAGTCATGCGCTCTGTTACACACTCACAGTATTCTAATCAATAAATTAGTGACATGCCATCTAAGATTTTAAAATGTCATATATATGATGTAAAAATCATGTGTCCAAAATTTACAGGTTCACAAAGCGGGCAAAATCAACCAGTATTCAGCCTATATATGGATTATGAAATATCCAATCTGTCATTTTGAGTTTGTTATAAAACATTGAATAATTATTCAGTAATCATTTCATTATTACTGATAATCAATTTTATATATTAGACCAGATAAGCAAGTTATCTCCCTTAAATATCTTTGCCAGATCACAAATAAGGTAATTATTAGCAAGTTTTAAATGAATTTGAGCTAAAATTTATGTAAATGAAGCTTAATCAAGTGTAAACAATCATGTTTTCTTTTAAATCAATTTTTTTTCAACCTCTTATGAGGCAACAGTGTACACCAGTTAGGCAGGTTTCTGAAAAATAAGTGGTATATCTTAGTTAAGGCCGGGTAGTAGTTGGTGACTACCTCAATGAACAACATGCAGGAGGCCTTTTGCATGTCATCCAGGACACAACCAAAACAGCACTGAAAATAAATGACATGTCTTACTCTTAACTATGTTTGTGTTGTTATGTTTGCTGGGATTATCAACCCGTGAACCACCATTCATTTTGAGGTGGGTCTCCTTGTAGTAGCTTGTGACTACCTCACTTAAGAACATACAGTATAGGAGGCCTTTCACACGCCATCAAGAGCATATTGTTTTCACATGTAAATAAAAAGTTGAAATATGTTGGTATGGTACAGTATTGCAGGCAAAAATATTTGAAAATTTACTCTTGTTTACCTGTTTGTTGATGACATTTTGAATCAGAATATTTTGTAAAATAGTCATAATTTAATATTGGTAATTCTTTAAGTTTGTCGAGTAATATTCTATAATATCTTTTGCAATAAGTTGAAATTGATTTCAAAAGCCAAAAAAATACACTACATGGTTCCACACCTAAAGTAACTGAGTTTAACTTAATGCAACATAATAATTCACAATATTTTAGCATCAATTTGTCAGAACAGCTTTCTCGCACATTGTTTTCTGCGGTGTATGAGAGCGAAAGGTTTAAATATGTAGGTATGGTATTTGAGGCAAAGATATTTGAAAATCCAATAATTTTCCTATGTGCAGATGACATTTCGAAGACTATTTTGTAAAATTGTAATGGTTGAATTCTGGTTACTCTGATTTTGTCAAATAATTTTCTATAATACCATTTATAATAAGTTGAAATGAATTTTAAATCAAAATATTACAAAAAAAATAACATAACATGTTATCACACCAAAATTAACTTAATTTAACTTAATTCGACATAATAATTGACAATATTTTAGCATAAATTTGTCAGAACAGCTTTCTCGCATTGTTTTCTTCGGTGTATGCGAGCGAAAGGTTTAAATATATTGGTATGGTATTTGAGGCAAAGATATTTGAAAATTCACAAATTTTCGTGTGTGCAGGTGACATTTCGAAGAATATTTTGCAAAATTGTGAGAGCTGAATTCTGGTAACACTGATATTGTCAAATAATTTTCTATAATGCTTTTTCTAATAAGTTGAAATGAACTTTCAGTCAAGATATTAAAAAAAGCTACTGTACATAACATGTTTTCCCACCCAAAATTAACTTAATTTAACTTAATCAGATAATGCAATCATAATAATTGACAATATCTTAGCATAAATTTGTCAGAACAGCTTTTTTGTATTTTACTTCTCTTCGGAGTATGCAAGCGAAAGATTTAAATATGTTGTATGGTATTTGAAACAATGAATTTGAAAATTTACTATTTATATTAATTTTGTTTATTTACATAAATTTTTACATGTATGCAAAAGATTTAACCTGTCCAAAGGCATAGTCTCAATCAAGGGCATGTTACAGACTTTAATTTTGAGTTACAAGCATTTGAATATAATAGATCAGAATACTATTTCATTAAACATTTCAAAAATGAACTAGATTTCTAATTGAAAAAAAAGTTGCTGATAATATGAGGTGAACCAAATAATTCAAATAGTTTGAACTGGCCTTTCAAATTGTAAAATGCTACACAGGCTGACATTATTCAATATTTTATTCAGAAATCTATTTCAAATCTTGAAATTTTCATTTTTAATCTATTGATATGATGTAGGCCTACTGCAGTATTGTACTGTAGTGTAGTGAGGAAGTTTCCAGCCCGCAGTGTAGGTGGTTCAATTTAAATAGTTCTACAAAATTCAATGAAATCCAAGTCACATTTAAGTCGCCGTTCTACAAATGCTTGTATTTTTTTTTTGATAATGTTCATGGGTAATGCTAGTCTTTCTTGTGAGAGTACGTAGCAATGCAAGACGTGCCCGAGTAAGGCATCCCTTCTCCTCGGGGACTTTAGTAAGTCTACGTCAGTAAATCATCGGTAAAAATCGAGATTTATGTTATTTCTCTTTTCACAAATTAATTCATATATCAGAAAAGTTGCAAAGAAGTAGCCTTGGGTGTGGTCATTCACGAGATAGTATCCCAGAGAACACGGTTCTGTGTACATTTGTCACTTCAATCTGGAGATTCCCGTTGTTATTTTTAGACGTAAACAATCACATAACGAATCTAGCCACAAACAAATACGGTACACAGACTACCCAAATTAAACAATTAGTTAACTTCGAAGACAAAGTATCACTACATTAAATATCAAATAAACGGGGACTGTTCTCCGTGCATATTTACCGTCGTCTGTTTCATCAAACGTCAACAAACACTTTTACTTACCGTCAGCGTTAGACCTCCGAGGCTTCGGGAATTTGCTTGACATTCTGAACGCTGGGTTGATTTTTCGCATGCATGTTTGTGATCGTAACAAAGTATCTATATCCTGGAGCATTGCCTCTGATGTTCAAAAATAGCAATATATACTGGCAATAACAGTAAAATTCATCTGAACCCAGCTTACCGAGCAGTTCAATCAGGCAGGCGGCTTGCACAACACACTAGGTGACGTCACTGACGTCACATCCGGAATAGACTCGCCTCTGGAATGTGTTCTAGAATGTTCTAGAACATTCCATGACACTTCTGATAAATACGACCCTTTTTCAAAACCCTATTGTGGCCGTTCTATGACAGATATCGAAAAACCAAAGATACTGTTTTCTTCAGAATTACTTCTACTTGCTATATTTGGAGGGTCATTTCGTCAGATTTAATATTAAACTCTCCAGACCGTGTTCAACAGAAACCAACAGGCAAAGTGTCGATTTTGGCCACTTTGACCCAAAATATCTCCATAACTAGATTTTCCCCAGATATACGGGACATGCCAGGACATAGATCACGTCGAGTTTTACAAGTGTAGAAAGTTTCATCAAAATGTATCGAGCCGTTTTCAGTGCACCCAAAGCGCAGTAATGTGCGGCAAAGTAGGCCAAAGTAGCCGTGTCTACATTCCGTTCCGTAAGGAACGATAACTCTGTTATCTCCTCCTTACTGCACTTCATTCCATAAAGATATTCAATAAATATAGTTTGTATGCTGATTTTCTTACTAGAGGGTGACACCTGAAGGATGTCACAGATGGAATGAAGTGTAGTAAGGGGCGATAACTCTGTGTGAGCACATTTTGTCAAAATCGCTCAATATCTTATTTTCGACCAATAAAAAGATTGTGTTGTTCGTAAAGGCAACAAAACCCATAAAGTTGAATATGCAGTCCCCTAATACCCCCATATATCAAATCTAATTGAAATTGAACATTATCTACATTTCGACTAATCAGAGGCCGGGAATTGGCGGCAATTTTGTTTAAATGTGAAAGTGAGGCTACGAGAGCGACCGGCGTTCAATGATGAACTTACATACCAAATTTCATCAAAATCGAACGATATCGAAATCGGACCAATCAGAAGCCAGGCATTTGCGGCCATTTTGTTTAAATGTGAAAGTGAGGTAACATGAGGCACCGGTGTCCCATGATGTACCTACATACCAAATTTCATCAAAATCGGACGATATCTGTATTCGGACCAATCAAAGGCCAAGAATTGGCCGCCATTTTGTTTAAATGTGAAATTGTGGCAAAAAGAAGGACCTGTGTCCCATGATGTTCCTACATATCAAATTTCATCAAAATCGAACAATATCAAAATTTAAACCAATCAGAGGCCAGGAATTGGCGGCCATTTTGTTTAAATGTGAAAGTGAGGCTTTGAGAGGGGACCGGTGTCCAATGATGGACTTACATACCAAATTTCAACAAAATCAAACGATACATTATGTATCTAAATCCGGACCAGTCAGAGGCCAAGAATTGGCGGCCATTTTGTTTAAATGTGAAATTGAGACTGCAAGTATGTATGCAATATACCGCTCGGCTAGAGAGATCTTCTCTATAGCTCGATTGGTTGAGCGTAAGACTTGAAAGCCAGAGGTCCTGGGTTCGATCCCTAGCGGAGTCAGTGATTTAAACCTTATTCATCATGCGCTCTGTTATACACTCACAGTATTCTAATCAATAAAATAGTTACATGCCATCTAAGATTTTAAAATGTCATATATATGTCAAATTCCTGTGTCCAAAATTTACGGGTTCACAAAGCGGCCAAAATCAACCAGTATTCAGCCTATATGGATTATAAAATACCCAATCAGTCATTTTGAGTTTGTTATAAAAACATTGAATAATTATTCAGTAATCATTTCATTATAACTGATAATTAATTTGATATATGAGACCAGATAAGCAAGTTATCTCCCTTAAATATCTTTGCCAGATCACAAATAAGGTAATTAGCAAGTTTTAAATGAACTTGAGCTAAAATTTATGTAAATGAAGCTTAATCAAGGGTAAAAAATCATGTTTTCTTTTAAATAAATTTTTTTCAACCTCTTATGAGGCAGCAGTGTACACCAGTTTGGCAGGTTTCTGCAAAAATAAGTGGTATCTCTTAGTTTAGGCCGGGTAGTAGTTGGTGACTACCTCACTAAAAAATATGCAGGAGGCTTGTTGCATGTCATCCAGGACACAACCAAAACAGCACTGAAAATAAATGACATGTCTTACTCTTAACTATGTTTGTGTTGTTATGTTTAATAGGATTATCAACCCGTGAACAGCCAGAGTCATTTTGAGGTAGGGTCTCCTTGTAGTAGCTGGTGACTACCTCACTTAACAACATACAGTATAGGAGGCCCTTCACATGCCCATTATTTTCCACTAAAATTAAAAGTTGGAGGGGCAAAAAATTTAAATACTCTTTTCCAAGCGAATAAATTTTGTAAAATT
>NW_022979511.1:0-25450 GCF_902652985.1 Pecten maximus
GTATTGGAGTTTGGTGGGACAAGTAAATCATAAAAGGGGAAAACCCCGCAAATAGGGGGAAGGGGTATGATTTTGGATGCCACACTCCGAGTCATCGTTTATTTGGTAAAGTATGGAGACCCGGGTAGCAGTATTGGGTTTATGGTCCGGACAAGTAAATATAAAAGGGGAATAACCCACAAAACGGGGGGGGGGGGGGGGGGGGGGGGGGGGGGGGGGGGGGGGGGGGGGGGGGGGGGGGGGGGGGGGGGGGGGGGGGTCCGGACACCAATTGCCCCCCCACCCCCCAAAACTGATAACAATAATGTACGCGGGTCGGGCGTAAAAAAAATCATTAAAAACGGGGACAATATCTAATTTTGGAACAATTTCTACAAATGGGGATTAAATCAATATCCTCAAAATAGGGGTTTAAAAATCATTTCTTACAAATGGGATAATAAATCGATGAAAAATTTTCATGATTTTCAGGAATTAGCTCCGCCTTTCAATCTTAGAGGAAATTTGAATTATTATTTGGGAGGAAAATCCTTTTTTTTGGTGTTTCCCAGTGGAACATAAAACAAATGAAAAAAGGAAAATGTTTGGTTTTTTTTTTTGCCAAATTTATTTCAAAAAGGTTATTTGAAAATTTTCCCCTGAAGTTAAAAGCATGATCGTGTCATTTGGAATTTGGTGACTAATACGAACAATATGAGGAGGCCTGTCGCATGCCACCAGGACACAACAAAAATAGCACTAAAAAAATCCTGTTTCTTTAACTTGTTTTTTTTTTGTTTGCAAGGAATCTCATCCGTGAACACCAGGGTCTTTTTGAGGTGAGGTCACGTAGTAGTTGGTGCTCCCCTTTTTTATGCCATAAGGAATTTGTTTTCACATGAAGAAAAAAGTTGAAAATGTTGGGATGGTTTAGAGGTAAAAAATTTAAAATTTTATCATTTTACCGTATTTACTCATTTTTACCCGGGTTTTACCGGACATTTTGAAAAATATTTTTTTAAAAATATTGATAAATAAATTTGGAAAATTTTTTTTTGTCAAGTATATTTAAATACCTTTGGCATTAATTTTGAAATTTTTTAAATTTCAAAAGAGAAAAAAAAAAACATTAAAATACTGTTTCCATACCCGAGAAATGATTTTAACTAATGAACATAAAAATTTTACAATTTTTTAGCAAAATTTGTCAGAGCAGTTTCTCGCACTTTGTTTTTTTTGGGTGCATCGAGCAAAAGGTTTTTAAATATGTTGGTATGGTTTTGGGGGAAAAGATATTTAAAAATTCACAAAATTTCTCCCGGTTTTCAGATGACATTTTAAAGACATTTTGTAAATTGGGTTAGTTGAATTTTTAGAAACTTTGTTTTTGTAGATTTTTTTCTATAATCCCTTTTGAATAAGTTTGGAAATGATTTTTTTAAATCAAAATTTCAAAAAATTAATGAATGTTTCCAAACAAAAAATTTTTTTAAATTTAAAGAATCGAAAATTAGAATTGAAAAATTTGATCAATTTGTCAGAGCGATTCTCGACATGTTTTCCTGGGCAGCGAGCAAAAGGTTTTAAAAATATGTTGGTGGGGTATTTGGGGCAAAGATATTTGAAAACCCAAATTTAATTTTTCCTGTGTGAGAGAATTTGAAAAAATTTTGAAAAATTGAAATGGTTAAATTTGGTATCGTTTTTGTCAAATAATTTTTCAAAAACCCTTTTTATGATAAGTTGAAATAAATTTTTAAATCAAAATTTAAAAAAAAATAACAAAACAGGTTTCACAAAAAATTTAAAAATTTAATTTTTAAATTAATCGACAAAAATTTGACAATTTTTTAGCAAAAAAATTTGTGAACGTTTTCTCGCACATGTTTTTTCGGTGTATGGAGCGAAAGGTTTAAATTTGGTTGGATTTGAGGCAAAGATTTTTAAAAAATCCACTAATTTTTTTGGGTGTGCGGTGACTTTTGAAGAATATTTGAAAAATTGGGAGCAAATTCGGGGAACATGATGTAAAAATAATTTTTTAATGCCTTTTTTAATAATTTCAATAAATTTTTCAGAAAGATTAAAAAAAGACTGTACATAAATTTTTTCCCACCAAAATTAAAAAATTTTAATTTTAATTTTCAGTTTTGAAAACATAAAAATTTGAAAATTTTGTCATATATGAGTGGGCCCCTGTGTAGTTATGAGGAAGTTTCACTTCCCGTGTAGGGGTTAAATTTTAAATAGTTCTAAAAAATTTAAATGAAATCTTACCCCAATTTTTAAGTCGCCCGGTTTACATGCTTGTATGATTTTAAAATGTTCATTAAACCGGGGGGGACTCTAGTAAGTTATGTGTAGGAACTGGGAAATAGTTTGTTTGTTAGAAGTTAAAATTAGTTTTATAATAAAGATGGGTACGTCGTTTGTAACAATTTTATGTTTGTTCAAAGTTACAAGAGTAGTAAATAAGTAAGTCGCCACTGGGCATACAGTCATCGAATATGTTGGGTTAAATTCCCTTGGATTGATTGGGGTTTTACGCCGCTTTTTATTGTTGTTAAACTTGTGGTAAGTGTTTTTTTTTATTTAGAAGGGGGTTACGCATTCGCTATGTTAGCAGTAGATCACTGAATATAAAAAGAAACCAAATTGGAACCCCAAAATTAGTGTATTAATAGCGTCTTAGTAATTATACCACATGGTCGTGATGGGCAGTGGTAACAAAAGAAGGGGAGGAAAACCCCCCCCAAATTTGGGGTTAAGTGAATATTGGTCATAATGGGTCTTCTCCTTCAATTTGAACCTTTGGGGTATGGGTCCGGGGTTTCCCGGGGGGTTTTCCCTATTATACTAAAAGGGTTTCGGTCCCCCCCTTGGATCTAAATGAAAAGTTAAAAATTTGGTTATGTGATAGGGTGCGAATAAAATTTTAATGGGCCCGGGCACGGTGAACTAAGGGAGGAGTGTGAATGCCCGTTTTTGATGACGATGGGTTTACTATGGAGTATTGTGTATAACTTTGATGACCTGTTGTTGAATAAAACGGAATTTAATTGTTGTAAAGTTTTTTTCTCAGCCAAACACCCCAAAAAAGGACTTAGTTAATACTTTACAAAAAGTACTTGGTGGCAGCGCGGGGGGGTTGTAAAAAAAACTGGGGTTGATAAACTTAACAAAAGGTTTTTACACGCCACGGAGAAGTGGACCCCCGTAGTGGGAAAATTATAGAGGAGTTGAACCAGGACAAAAACCCAACCCCCTAGGTTACGGGGGTCCTAAAAACAGTTTTTGTTGCCAAACCCCCTTTAATACAATTTGGGCGACACCAGTCGGGAAGTTCGCAATTTAAAGGATTTTAGGTTATTGTTTCTGCGTTGGTGTGTACACTTGAAAAAACTTTCCCCAAAACCATATACGGGGTTTTACCGGAAATTTTATTGTGTTTGGGAATGATGGCCTTGGGTTTTTAGCGGTAGCCGTTTTTCGTGTGGAATTAAATGAAGACCTTTAAACCAGAAATGGACAGGTTAAGCGTTTTCCGGAAAAACGTAAAACACAGACGGGAGGCAAATATTAGTTAAAACCAGGGAGTAAGGGGAAGCCCGTTTTTCCCCAATTCCCCTTTAAAGGTACATTCGTGGGAGAAAAGAAATCGGGGTAAAAACACGTTTTTTTGAAAGGTAGTTGAAACGGAAACCCCGATGGGGTTTTGAAAGATTTTAAAAATTCTTGGGCCCCAAGCTGAAGTCTTCGCGTAGGATACCGGAAACAACTTAAAAAAATTTGAAAACTTAGAAAACGTAGGAGAAGTTGGCCAAAAGCGATAAAGGAAAGTTACTCGCTAGGCAAAATTGGGAAACGTAAAAAAACGAATTTTTCCGTGATTCCCCAAAGCATACAGGCCTTTTTTAGGGAGCAATCCGGAAACCCGTGAGTTACGTTGAAGAAAGCCCCTTAAAACTTTCCTAGAAAACGACCCTTTGGAAATTTCGAGTTGCATTGACAAATGGGGCCTAAGACAAACATGCGGGGTCCCCTCGCAGCGGAAGGTGTATTAAGTTAGAAAAAAAACCCCAGAGATGGGGGGAACCGCGGAGGTATAATGTAAAACCCAAGAATGAGAAAATCCGGAAAAAACCAAAAAAAACTGGCATTTTTAAATGGGGAAGTACTGATATTTGAGAAACAAGTGTCTATTTAGACAGAACTAAAGCGCAAAAGCCCAGAAACCAAACTAACCATTTTAAACGGGCAAAAAAACTGACACAGTGGGCCCGGGTGCCAGTCAACGTTCGAGTGGGCCCAACCCCAGGAAAATCCAAAAGTCAATTCCGCGTATAAAAATTTAAAATGTGGGAATAAAAACAGACTTTGGAAAGAATGAAAATTTACAGATTTCTTCCGCAAATATCAAAAAAAAGGGAAAGGTCGAAGATTTACTCAAAATTAAAATTTTCAATTTAATTCGAGTGAAGAAAAAGGGATTTTTTTAGGGGAAACCCTTTAACTTGGAAAAGTGAAGGGAGGAGAACCTTCAAACAGAAGATACTTTTTGGAGTTTTTCATGCAGAAGGCCTGAGTTAGAACCGTTGAACTCGTTTCCCAAAAATGCCGAGGGAAAACGAAATAACTGTTTTTAAAATGGATTTTTGGTTAACATTTGGCGTGCTGTGAAAATTTTGGTGTTTGCGGAAATAAAACGAATTTGTTTGGACAGGTTTTTGAACAAAATTCAAGTGTCAAGGGATTATGATACGTGGTTTTTTTACTATAAACAACCCCCCGGAGTAAATAAACTTCACGTGAATGGATGTACTTTTGTAACACCCGTGTTGTCAGTGCCGAAACGTAAATATTCCGCCTAGCACAAATTTGTGTTAAAGCTAACTGATAAAAAAAAATCGTCGTGAGGGAGGTTATCCCGAACAGAATTTTTTGTTTTTCCCCCATAGTTAGCGTGGCGCGGTTTTAGTAAAACTAAAAAGGGAAGAACGCCGGATTGTTTATCCGATACTGAGTGGACATTTAACGAAATACCATATGGCGTATCGTGCCTGTTAAAGCATGGGGAGGCCCGAAAAATTTTTTAATTTCGGGGAAATAGCCAGGTAGCGAGTCGGAGACAAAAAATTTACCAGAACTTTTGGGATTGTTTGACGAGGCGGGGAAAATTTTGACAAGCAGAAGGACGATTTTTAAACAGTTTATGCGGAAGGGAAGGTACATTGGGGATCCTAAGGGACCTGGAAAAAACAAATTTGGAAGCACGTTTTAAATTTAAGGAGAAAACCCCTTTTAAGGGAGCCTGTAGGAGATTCCCTTTGTTTAAAAAAGGGCGGGGTTTCTGAGGAAATAGATAAACTGGGGAAACAGGGAAAATTTAGAGAAAAGTTTAGCCGTGGACCCCAACCCCGGTTGGTTAAGAAAAGGGTAATTTTTAGAT
The DNA here is from genome assembly GCF_902652985.1 of Pecten maximus. Taxonomy (NCBI): domain Eukaryota; kingdom Metazoa; phylum Mollusca; class Bivalvia; order Pectinida; family Pectinidae; genus Pecten; species Pecten maximus. Next base: position 5,429 of record NW_022979511.1, read on the forward strand.
ATGGTCGATTTCAGGACGACTGAAAGAGCGTCTATTAAAGGATGCGTATCCTATTTTCCGACGAGATAATTTGGACGACTCAGGGGAGTGTGTGGGTTTTCTTCGTTGATTTAAATTGGCTTATCATAAGTTCCCAAGGAAGAGGAAGCGAAGGAGAAAAAATGCTTTTTGCCCCCTCAGGGAGTATTTCATACACGAAAAGGCTTTTTGGGGTTTTTAACGCGCCAGCCACGTTTTTCCCGGATTTTTGAAAAAAACACTTTGGGATGCAGGGTATTTTAGTGCTATATTGGGCAAATTTGGGGTTTCGAAGGATTTTAAAAGCATTTTTTAATTTAACCGCTGTTTTTGGCCTAGATAACGCGAATTTTAAGTTAAAAAGGGAAAGAAAGCAACTTTTTTTGAGGGGGAAATTAAGTTTTCCCAGGGCAGTGGTTTTCCCCGGAGGCATTGAGACGGATCCCTTTGAAAATCCCGGCAATTAAAGCAATGTCTGCTCCAACAAATGGATGAGGTGAGGTCGTTTTTGGGACTTGCGTCGATTACGGAAATTCGTGTTCGGTTTCGCACAAATGCAAATGTTGATGACCTCACCGGAAAGGGTTAAATGGTATGGGTGAGGAAAGTATGGAGCATTTAAGAAAAGAAAAAAGGCTTAATCTGCTCCCCATTTCCGGGTATCCCAAAAAGGGAGGGGGGAAAGTTACTAGACCGGGTAGAACTTTTCTTGGGCTGTGGTCACAAACCAAGATGGGCGGTCGAATTGCCAGCTAGCAGATCTCTTTTAGGGAGGGGGGAAAAAAATATGTGTCCCCTCGCAAGGAAATTTTTGCAGTAGTTTATTTTTTAAAAATTTTCAGACACATCTTTTTGGGTGGAGTTTTTGATAAGGGAAAACCTGGCTTTAAGTGGTTATACGATTTAAAAATCCGGATGGACAAGGTGTCGATGGGGTACAGAGGCTCGGTGAGTACAACTTTAAAATCCAAAACGACTGGGTAAAAAATGCTAACGCGGAAAGCGTTGTCGGATTAAACCCTGATCCAGTAAAAAAGGTAAAAACCGTTAGACTTTGAGTTACAAGGTCCAGTGGGTCCACCCGTAAGGGGCACTTTGAGGTAACAGGATGCGATAAAAAAGTGAACCCGACGAAATTGTCCCCAAGGGTTTGAAACTTATTTGGAACTGTTTAACCTGTGTTAGCGAAAAAAAGGAGAAACCCGTGTTAAAAAAAAGGTTTTAAACTGTGGCGGAGAAAAAGACCCAAACGGGTAGAATACCTAACAGGCCGCCCGTGGCTTTCAAAAACCGTACCCGGGAAAAACTAACGCAAACAATCAGTGCAGCCAGGCTAAAGATGAGATATTGGACCTATGATTAGGCGATTAAAGTGTCGAGGGGAAAAATGGTACGAAACCCGGTATTGAACATTTATCTTGTACAGATGAGTGAAATTTTGGTAGCAAGGGATTTTTTAGTTTACATGAAAATGTTTATATAGAAGTGGATCGGTCAGATGAAATGAAAGACAAGGTTGTTTTCGATCTCTCCAGACAGGTTTTTGGATCTCGATCCCCAGTCTAGGACAACAAGGATTTTCGCACATGGAAAGACCCAAGTTAGAAATATTTCTGGCCGGAAGAGAAAAAATGGCGGATTAGTCAGAGCGTTGTATTTTCGAGGAAGAAAGAATCCTCCCCGAAAAAAAAAAAACACCGTTTTAAATCATTTTTTGAGGGGGGGTCGATTTGAAGAATACGTCCGATTAACAGGCCTTTTCCTAAATAGGGAAGGAAAGGTATCTTTTGGTGGGCACGGGTTATTTCACCAGTATACCGGGCAATTGGTACCTAAAAATAGGGAGAGAGATGCGAGCGCATATTCAAAGGTGGATTAAAAGGATGGTTCCAAAAGGGAAAAATTTTCAATCAGGGATCTCAGTTCGAGGGAAAATTTTTCAAAAACTGTGAAAGCCGGGGAAAAAATAAAAAAAGGACAACCCCCTATACGCGAGGACGGGAAAGGTTGAACGGTTTTAATAGAAAAGTAAAGAAATGTATTAAATAAAATTTGTGAAACCAACCGATGGGCGGATATAGAGGGATTTTAAAGGCCTATAAAAGCATCCGCACAAAGTACGGGAAAATTTTTCCCTAGGGCTGGTTTTTGGTGAGGAAATGTGGTCCTTGGAATAACTTGGGAAAAGCCCCAACGAAAAAAAATATCGCAACCGTTCGGGGAGTACGTCAGAAAACTTTTAGATAAATTTGGGAAAAGGGCTTTTAGTTGGCCGGAAAAAAAGGTATTTAGCAAAAGCCAAAAGTCCTTTGACAAAAAATGAAAGGGGTCGATGATATTTGGGGATAAAATCGGAGATTCCAAACAAAATATAGTAGGAACTAAAGTAAAAATTTGCACGGAGGACGGGCCTTTGGGCCTAGTGAGCGGCTCAGTGATTTTACTTTTTAAAAATTTGCCCCCTCCGGAGATCAAAACCCGTAGTTATAAACCCGGGACAATTGAAGCCTTCGGAGGCCCCCGATTGAGGACAGCGGGGGTGACCCCGTCCAGCGGGGCCTGTCCCCCTAAACGAAATTTTCCGAGCGTTGGGGCTCGCCCGGGGCCAACGACTGACCCCCAGCCGAGGCAGTTGAACCCCCCGTTGCCCGGAAATAGGACTGGGACCGTAATAAAAACCCTGGCGTTTCGTAGAGGTCATTTTGAACATTCATTTGGGTTATTTAAACCCTTTCTATTTTAAAGATGAAAAACGGGAAGAGACTCCCCCGGGGAAGTGGATCCCATGAAAACCTTGTTGAGGGGATGGAAATTAACGACGAGTAGCGAAGCGTTCCAGGACCTGTTTGAAGATTTATTTTGGGGGGGGGGACGCGCTGTGAAAGCAAGTGCAAAGTTTCCCCCAGAGTCGCGTCCAATTGGGGGTTTCGCTATGTCCCCATACCAGTGGGGGAAATTAAAATGAGGTTTTTATCATCGTCCCCGTCACGCCCCGTCGCTCTTGGTGCCGTGAAGCCTCTTGAAATAGAATGAAGCTGCAAGTGTCACGATACCCCGCAAAAAGTGACAATTTGTTAAAAAAAGGTAACGTTAACCAAAACTGACGGTTCCAAGAAGGGAAAGACTTTAACTGTCCCGTATGCGGAAGGAGACAACGGCAGATGTGGATAAACAAAAAAGGGTGCCGGGACGGCTCAACCCGTTAAAAGAGCACGCCAGCCAGATTCTAACCTTATTTCCCCCTTTAAGTACGCCCGCCCCGGGGGGGGGAAATTTGGGGTAAAAAAAAGTGAAATTAAAACTTGTTATTTTTCGATTGGATTATTAAAATTTTTGCATTTGTGAACTTTTAAACATTTGTTATATTTTTTGGGTTACTCCTGTGCAGATTCCCCGGATTTAAAAGAATTTTAAAGGATGAAAGCTGTTGAAAGTAATTTTCCAAGGGTAAAAACTTTCGAGGTTTAAACTTTTTTATTTAGGAGGAAATCAGTGACTTTTTAAAGTTTTATCGATTGTAGATCGCATTAAATTTAATGTGAGTTTTTGGGGTTTTTTTCCGGACAATTAAAACGGAATGTGTTTCATTTTTTTTTACATGCAGTGGGATTTTTTAAAATCAATTTAAAGGGTTTTCGGGGGATTTTATGTTTGGATTTTAGATATGGCTAGTAGAATATACGTATATTGGGTTAAGTTAGGGTGGATATTTTTGTTTCTTTTTAGTATATCGTACGGTTTTTAGTTACATGGGTTAAAAATTTTCCAGATATCGATTTTTAAAATATCAGAAATAATTTAATATTATTTGATTTTTCAGTGTAGCGAAGTAGGGAAAAAGCATTGTAAAACGAGAATGTATGCAGTGATAAAGTTTTTAGACGGGGTTAAAGTAGATGTGCGGAGAGTATGAGTTTTTATACTTTTTGTAGATCGTCTATATATTTTGAAAAGCACGGTATAAAAACCGTAAAATGTTGTGTTATTTTATTTTTGAAGATATTAAACTTGATATAGTTGTTCGTAGAGGGCAGCCATAACTGGTATAATTATGTCGACATTATTTCCGAAATATGGGGACGCCTGTATAGTGAAATGTATGTTTTGAACTTTATAATAATCAACCATGAACGTTTTCATGTTATTGTTATAGACAGTGCCAAAGTTTTAAATGCTCGAATAACCGTATATCTGTTATACAAAGATGTTTGTTATATGTTTTGATAGGTTAGAGCCTATAACCTTGCTTGAGATTTTAATGTAAGGATTTTTGCCTTTATACGGTACGGACGTTAATATGTTTAAAACATGTAGGATGTTTGTTGGGACCAAACTCTTCAAAAGAGGCGGTTGTGTAGTGAACTAGGAAATAGCTTGATTGTTAGACAGTTATATCAATTAGTTTTATAATATAAGATAGGTACGTCGTTAGTGTAGACAAGTTTTATATTGTTATGTGTTCAAGTTACCTAGAGTAGTTAAAGCTATACGCTATAGTCAGCCACATAGGCATACAGTCATCGATATATGTTTGGGTTACTTCCCTTGGATTGATGTTGCTACGCCGCTTTGTTATTGTTGTTAAAACTTGTGGTAAGTGATAGTTTCGTATTTAGAATGGGTTTACGCACTTCGCTCATGTTAGCAGTAGATCACTGTACTATATAACGCAACCAAATTGCAACGCCTAAAATTTAGTCGTATATATATAGCGCTGGCTTAGGTAAATGTATACACATGGTCAGTGATGGTCAGTGGTCACTATAATTAGAAGTGACGGTATAGGACTTAGACACGCCCACAATTTAGGGTTAAGTGAGATGATTGGTCAGTAGATCGTATCTTCATCCTTACATATTAATGAAGCCTTAAGGGGTATAAAAAGAGGTGCGCGATTAGCATAGGGAGTTCTCCTGGGATTATACTAAAACGGACTTGAGTGCCGTCCTGTTAGGATCTAACATGTAGAAGTTACAAACTTTGGATTATGTGATCAGTTGTGCGAACTTATAAACTTGTGTGAATGTGCCCGGGCAATCGTGTGAACTATATGGATGGAGTGTGAATGACCGATTTTGATGTACGATGCGATTACTATGGATCAGAGACCTATATACCTAGGGATTCGCAACAAGCTCATTGGCTTACCAAACGTCACCGCCGAGCGGAAGTTCGGGGGTGATTATCCCAGAGTGCATTGCTGCCTCCTACTGTTTAGACGCCATATTGAAAGTACGCCTGAAACACGGTCAGCTTTATCACAGCTCATAGAAGACTATGTCCGATAACCAATCACGTGAATCAAAGCGTAAGTGTAATATTTTTTTATGTAGTACTGGTGTTTCAAACGTATTCCGTCGTACTTATCTGTTCGGAAGACTGCACATGTGACCGTTCAACTTCTTTTCACGGCGATTACCGTCTGGTTAGCTTATGTCGGGCCCGCTTATGTCTGGGGGGTAAGGACAGTGCTACATGGGTTTCAGTTTAACTCCTTTTTATTTATTGACCAATTTCAAATGGTTTTCAAATAAGTGTTGCTCGATAGTTACCTTGTTACTGTATCGCGTTTAGTCAAATTTGTTGGTGTAATTCATTGTGAATATTTAGTTATTGACCCAGTAGAAATAAGTAAACAAAACAAATGATGGTTATAGTACTGTTGAATGTCTGGTGTTAAGGACATGTACAGTGCTCACATGGTTTCAGTTAAACTCCTTTTTTATTTATTGACCAATTTCAAAATGGTTTTTCAAATAAGGTTTGCTCGTAGTTACTGTATCGCGTTTAGTCAAATTTGTTGTGTAATTCATTGTGAATATTTAGTTATTGCCCGGTGAAAATTAGTAAACAAAACAAGAGAAAAAGATGGCTGGTATATAGTATATATACTATCGTCTATTTTGTTTTTAACTGGAAGGTGTATATATTCAAACTATCCATTAATTATATTCAATTCACTTTAATATCATATTTATGATTAGATTAGTGATTTGATAAGCCTATAGATCTGTAGAATTTTATATAGTATAATCAATGACTTCTGTTAACACTGATCTCATGAATAATAAAGCCATTTTTGAAAGAAATGCATTAATTGAAACTAATTGATAAAAGCATAAATCAGTCTAATGTAAAATTAAATTAAATATTATACTTTTTTGTAAATTATTTAGTGTTTCAACACAGATATTTGATACAGAATTGCAGGGATTGATCGAGGAATGAGTGTGTTGGGATATAATAGCTATATCTTTTGCACATAGCAAAACATTAAATACTGCGGTATATATTTTATTGTATTGTGTGGGAAATTAATAAAATCAAAATGTTATATATTTTTTTCCCCATTATGACCGATATATAACACACACACACCCCCCCCCCCCCCAAACCTTTGGGGCATTGATCACACCTCACCTTTGATAAAGACATTAACACCTAGTCATGGGGCATCTCCTAATAACTCAAAGGGGGTCCATTCAGACTGTAGAGTATGTACCTGTACTTCTGGGTCTACAGGAAAAAATATTGTCATGGTGATCACCCGGGCTGCCCCACTCCATCCAAACCATAAGGACATTGGCCACACCTTTATTACCTTTGAGATATACATCAATCAACAGGTGTGTCTCATTGTCAACACCTGTCCTGAGGCTGGCCATGTCCATCTCCCCAAAATACCAGAGTTCACTAAGGCATGCTGTGCAGTATACAATCTAAATATTTACCTGTACTCTGGAAGACAAAAATCCCTCAGGTGTGTCCTCATTCCCTAATTAAACTTTAATGTGTCCATTCATATTTAGATATATATGTTTTAGGTTAATTTTGAATTTACGAATCTGTTTAATCAACATTTGGGGTATATGAATTATCTGCAGGGTATTTGAAATTTGAATGTTTTCAAATTTAAATCTTATAGAAGCTTCTCTGCCTATTCTATACCATAATGTATCAATACTTATTAAACTTGATTTTTTTTTCAGAAAGCCAAAGAAGAAAAGATCTACCATTGGCACATGACCTATCAAAGTTTTCAATACTAAATAATAAAATATTATCAATCATCAAACATGACGGTGTTTTTGTTTGTTTTTGTTTTTCATTTTACTTAAGACTTTTGCTATAGCATTTGTCTAATAAACAAGAAATATCTCTAAAAAAAGATAAAAGGCATAGTTTTATTGCTGGTTTTTATACTGTAAAACTGCTGGTGAAATAAATCAACGAATCACTGGTCTAGTGGTGGGTGCAGATGAGCTCTAAGGCCTATAGGTATATAAGATATATAACATTAAACAACTACAGATGTGTACAGGAGAGTGTTACATACATGTACATGAAAACTGTTCAATATAAAATTATCTACACTAATAAATTTTGTCTTTTGCAAGCCAAGTATAGATATTAACCTAAATTTGACAACTCTCTAACATTATTAACAGATAATAGTTGGATTAATTTAAAACAGAATGTCTTTTGTAGTAATATTGTTTTATACATTTTACCCTCAGACCTGTATATAATGGACACATCAAAATAAAATGAAACTTGCCCTCGATGTCACCCAAATCACAATTGTTACAGGTTCTATTTCTTTGGGTAATATTATTATGTCTACCTATTTCTATATTTAATTTATGTGAGGATGCTCCACATACATTTATATTTAGTTTCTATAGGTTTAAAACTGTACACAGTGGCTATCTATCAGATATCGATATATAATCTACCTTCGAAGAACTAGATGTCTGTTAACATGTTTTGTTTTGTAACATCGGTCAATCTCTGCTCAATGCTTTTTAAAAGCATAGTCTACTGGTGATTTAGATAAAACATGTACTCAATACCTAAAGCGGCTAATTCATTCTTAATGTCACATATCCACACGTCATTCTCATTTACCATTTCATCAAGACATGTTTTCAATACCAGATTACCCGACTGTTTCACCAATATTTGAACACTCTTAATTTTCTCATAATAGTTAATGGTAATCTACCCAATTCACAGTAAACAAAGTCATTGCAAGTTGATTTAGGCACCTTATTAAGTTCAGTATTTTTTTTTACAGAATTTCTAATGTACGCTTTCGACATCTGGTGCTTTATGAAATCCCTATATTTCCGATGCATAACGTAAAATACTGTTTACATACGAATCAAATATAGAACAATGAGTTTCTACATTCAAGCAATGATTTCTAAGAGAAGTTGTCAGAGAAAATAAAGCTTTTCTGCCTTGTTCTGCAAAATGTTTTTGTGTTTTGTAAAACTTCCCATTGTAGTTGAACAGCATACCCAATAATTTAAAACTGTCAACAATTTCTATATTGTCATTATTATTCATTATTATATTTCCATGGCTCATTATTTCTTATTTGTCCACAATTTCTAAACACCATGATTTTAGTTATATCAACATTGACCACCAGATTCCATTTTATGATATATGCATATAAAAGAATCCAACATAATTTGTAAATCTTCTGGGCAGTTAACAAATAAAGCCATGTCGTCGGTATACATTAGCAAGAAAAGATCAAGCATCTGTAATTCAATCACAGGGGCATGTCTAGTTTTATATTACAGAAATAGTCATAAATACCTATATATATTGTCAATATATATAGGTATTTATGACTATTTCTGTAATATAAAACTAGACATGCCCCTGTGATTCAATACTTGGACAGTTGTCATTAATAAAGTGTATTTAGATACAAAGAAAATAACACAGGTGATTATATTTCCCCTTGTAAGAGTCCGGTATAATTAGGGAAGCACTGACTGAAGTCAGTATCACTATCGAAAATATAAAAATCGTCGTCAGTATATTTCTCTATACATCTAAATTTAGATCATCGTCTAATGGCAGAAAATCGGACGACATTTTCCATGTTTTTCTATATAAATCTTTAACGGAAAAATGGTGCTTTTTTCGGTAAGACACTACTTAAATATCGTTGTTCACATCTGCCGATATACATTACAGTGCAAAGGTATAACTATCGCCAGTATGAAGTTATCTCGGCCAAACGCGGTGACACTCTTGGCACGGCACATATGTCACTAATATAAACAACTCTGATATCCACCTATTGCGCAGCCGCAGCGCTTGGTCTCGCTAGATCTCGTGCTAAATATACTTCCGGTCATGAGAACAAAAGGTGAGGTCGTGACTCTGCGAGAAAAGCGGTTGTCGCGAATCCCTAGTATATAGGTCTCTGTATGGATGTACTTTGCTGTATAACGTTGATGATCCTGTTGTTGAATAAAACTGTGAACTTTATATCTGTTGTCAAGTTATGTTTATCTCAGCCACAAACATCCCAAAAAGGACTTACGTTAATACGTTACAAAAATGTAACATATGTCAGAATATGATCGGTAAAAATTAAAATTTATTTCATTTCTCCTTTCACAACGTAATTCATATTTCAGAGAAGTTGCAAAGTAGTAGTCTTGTGTGTGTGTTCGTTCACGAGATAGTGTCCGAGAGAACACGGTTCCGTGTACATTTGTCACCTCAATCTGGAGATTCCCGTTGTTATTTTTAGACGTAAACAATCACAGAGTCGAAGCTAGTCACAAACAAATACACAGACTATCGAAATATCAATCAATTAAATTCGGAGACAAAGCAGGCCTATCACTACAGTAAATATCAAATAAACAGGAACTATTCTTCGTGCATATTTAGCGTCGTCTGTTTACATCAACGTAACAAACAAGTTTACTTACCGTCAGCGTTAGGCCTACGAGGCTTCGGGAATTTGCTTGACATTCTGAACGCCGGGTTGATTTTTCGCATGCATGTTTGTGAAAAGCGACATACAATGATCGTGACAAAGCATCTATATTCTGGAGCATTGCCTTTGATATTGAAAAATAGCAATATAAACTGGCAGTGACAGTAAAATACAACTGAACCCAGCTCACCGAGCACTTCAATCAACCGGCGCTTTCACAACACACTTTCGTGACGAGTTCAGGTTGGGCGTGTTACGTCATCAAAACATGCGATCGTCTGCTGTAGCAAAATACCCCTGTCGAGTGGAAAAATACTGAGAAGGTCGAAAAAATAGGCCATTTTCAAAACAATATTGTGACCGTACTGATAAAGATATCGAAAAACTAAACAGACGATTTTCTCCAGGAAACATTTATCTACTTATATGTGCATTGTATATGTTTCTGGATTTTTTTTTCGAATTTTGAGGACGGTTTAAACAGAAACTCTTAGTCAAAATGACGATTTTGGCGTGTTTGGCCCCAAATATCTCCATAACTAGATTTTTCCCAGATATACGGGACATGCCAGGACCTAGATCACGCCCAGTTTTACAACTGTGGAAAGTTCCATTAAGAAGTTACGGTCAGTTTTCTTTGCGCCCAAATCCCAGTTATCTGCGGTAAATTAGGCAGAAGTAGCCGTGTATACATTACGTTCCGTAAGGAACGATAACTCTGTTATCTCCTCCTTACTGCACTTCATTCCATACTAGAGGGTGACACCTGAAGGATGTCACAGATGGAATGAAGTGTAGTAAGGGGCGATAACTCTGTGTGAGCATGTTTTGTCAAAATCGCTCAATATCTAAGTTTCGACCAATAAAAAGACTGTTGTTAGTAAAGGCAACAAAACCAATCAAGTTGAATTTGCAGTCCCCTTAATACCCCCATATATCAAATTTAATTGAAATTGAACATTATCTACATATTGACCAATCAGAGGCCAGGAATTGGCGACCGTTTTGTTTAAATGTGAAAGTGAGGCTACGAGAGCGACCAGTGTTCAATGATGTTCCTACATATCAAATTTCATCAAAATCGGACAATATCTAAATTTGAACCAAGCAGAGCTCAGTTGATGGCGGCGATTTTGTTAAAAAGAGAAAATCAGGTTACGAAAGTGACTGATTTCCCATGATGTACATACAAATAAACAAGGGCCCGTTGGAGGGCCGTAACATACGCCCGCGCAATATTTAGCCTGGGTAAAGTAGTATTGGAGTTATGGTCCGGACAAGTAAAATCATCAAAGGGGAATAACTCCGCAAATATGAAGAAAGGGGGCATGATTTTGGTATGCGACACTCCGAGTCATCAAGAGGTATATTTGTGTCAAGTATGGAGAGCCTGGGTAAAGTAGTATTGGAGTTATGGTCCGGACAAGTAAAATCATCAAAGGGGAATAACTCCGCAAATACGGGGGGAAAGGGGTATGATTTTGGTATGCCACACTCCGAGTCATCAAGATGTATATGTGTGTCAAGTATGGAGAGCCTGGGTCGAGTAGTATTGGTGTTATGGTCCGGACAAGTAAAATCCTCAAAGGGGAATAACTCCACAAATACGGGGCGGGGGGTAAGGGGCATGATTTTGGTATGCGACACTCCGGCTCATTAAGATGTGTATTTCTGTCAAGTATGGAGAGCCTGGGTCGAGAGTTATGGTCCGGACACCATATGTGCCCGACCACCCGCCAACATGATAACATTATAATGTACGGCGGGTCGGGCGTATAAAAATCATTAAAACAGGACAATATCTTAATTTGGAACAATTTCCTCACAATATAGGGATTAACTCAATTTCCTCACAATATAGGGATTAAATCAATTTCCTCACAATAAAAGGATTAACTCAATCAGATGTAAATTTTCATGATTTTACAGGAATTAGCTCACGCCAATTTCAATCTTGGAGGAAAAGTTAATAATTCATACTTGCGTGAGGAAAATCCCAATTTTTGGTGTTTGCCAGTGGAACAAAAATACAAATGAGAAAAGGAAAATTGTTTGGTTTTCTTTTTGTCTAAATTATTTCAATAAGATGTTATTTTGAGAATTTCCCTGAAGTTCAAAATCATGATCAGTGTCATTTTGTAGTAGTTGGTGACTACATCACTGAACAATATGCAGGAGGCCTGTCGCATGCCATCCAGGACACAACAAAAATAGCACTGAAAATAAATGACATGTCTTACTCTTAACTGTTTGTTTTGTTGTTTGCTGGGAATATCACCCTGTGAACAGCCAGGGTCATTTTGAGGTGGGGTCTCCATGTAGTAGTTGGTGACTACCTCTTTTATGCCATCAAGAGCATATTGTTTTCACATGTAAGCAAAAAGTTGAAATATGTTGGTATGGTATTAGAGGTAAAAATATTCGAAAATTTACTCATGTTTACCTGTATTTACTCATGTTTACCCGTGTTTACCGGACATTTTGAAGACTATTTTGTAAAATATTGATAAATAAATATTGGTAATTCTTTTATTTTGTCAAGTAATATTCTATAATACCCTTTGCATTAAGTTGAAATTGATTTTAATTCAAAAGAGAAAAAAAAAACACATTACAATACATGTTTCCATACCCAGAGTAATGAGTTTAACTTAATGCAACATAATAATTCACAATATTTTAGCATGAATTTGTCAGAACAGCTTTCTCGCACATTGTTTTCTTCGGTGCATGCGAGCGAAAGGTTTAAATATGTAGGTATGCTATTTGAGGCAAAGATACTTGAAAATCCACTGATTTTCCTGTGTGCAGATGACATTTTGAGGACTATTTTGTAAAATTGTGTTAGCTGAATTCTGGTTACTCTGATTTTGTCAAATAATGTTCTATAAACCTTTTGTAATAAGTTGAAATACATTTTAAATCAATATATTACAAAAAAAAAATAACATAACATGATTTAACACCAAAATTAACTTAATTTAACTTAATGTGACATAATACTTGACAATATTTTAGCATAAATTTGTCAGAACAGCTTTCTCGCATATTATTTCCTTTGGCGCATGCGAGCAAAAGGTTTAAATATGTTGGTATGGTATTTGAGGCAAAGATATTTGAAAATCCAATAATTTCTACCTGTGCAAGGATGACATTTCAAAGACTATTTTGTAAAATTGTGATAGTTGAATTCTGGTAACTCTGATTTTGTCAAATAATGTTCTATAAACCTTTTGTAATAAGTTGAAATGAATTTTCAATCAAAAACATTACAAAAAAAAAAATACATAACATGTTTTCACACCCAAAGTAACTGAGTTTAACTAATGCAACATAATAATTCACAATATTTTAGCATAAATGTGTCAGAACAGTTTTTTTCCATTTTACTTCTCTTCGGTGTATGCAAGCGAAAGATTTAAATATGTTGTATGATATTTGAAACAAAGAATTTGAAAATTTACTACAGTGGAACTTCGTTAACTCGAACTCGGATAACTCGAATACCCCGCTTAACTCGAAGTACCTCGCCGGTCCCGGCCGAATTCTCTCTTTATCTTAGTAAAAAAAACTCGGATAATTCGAATTCGGATAACTCGAAAAACTCGGATAATACGAAGTAAAAATTTGGTCCCAACAATAAAAATCCTACTTGAAATGTTCGAATAACTCGAAGTATAATTTTCGTCGATCGGTGGCAAACGCCGACATTTTTTAAGAGCTAAATTCCGTTTGTAAAACTGAACATATCGGCACTACTAACCTACATGCTTTTATAAGTGTTTTATAAATTCATAAAAGAAATTGTCGGTTGAATCTTATAACAACAAGTCTTGGTGATAAAAAGTACTGCTTTACTTACATCAGGTAATTTCCCAAGGCGGTCGCCGATATCAGTACACACGATAGTCAACAACTCATCTACCCGTTCGCTCAAGCGGAACTAATCTCTGACACACCGGTAGATCTACCCGGCTGATGTTTTTACAGGTGTAGAAATGACACAGTCACCGGCGCCTATTAAATCTTTAAACTGCTGAAACAATAGCGTAATTACTGCCGAGGTGTTCAGAGTACAACTGTAACGGTCAGTGCTGTCTATTAAATCGGATAAAACGCCAACTCAGTTACAGTAACATTTTATACGCACATGCGCAGCCCAACTTCCGGTGCTAATACACATGGAAATGGCGTGGTTATCAATAAAAAGTAAGTAGGCCGATCAAACAGTATTTTATACATGTCAAATAAAAGGTAATGGTTCTGTTACGTTTTGTATGCAATCTGTGTTAAACTTAAACGGTTATTTGTTTTGACATTAATAACTTGTTATTTTGTCGAATTCCGTTTTATCGTTTACCTTTTGCAAACATGACTTGCACATCAGATCGTTATTGAAATGACTAAGTGAAAGAAACTTTATCGTGACTGTATATCGGCAAAACTACACCAAATAACAAGTGACATAACGAAACATTACATATATATTTACATGTATTGCCCAGTCTTCACACTAAACTGATGAGCGACAGAGCGAAGTTATAATGATTATATAATGTTGACAAATATTGACCAAACTTTTCACCAAAAACGATAACTCGCTTAATTCGAACACTCGGATAACTCGAAGTTTTTTCGTGGTCCCGTCGACTTCGAGTTAACGAAGTTCCACTGTATATTAATTATGTTTATTTACATATACATGTATGCAAAAGACGATATGATTTAACCTTTCTAAAGGCACACTCTCAATCAAGTGCATGTTACAGACTTTAATTTTAAGTAATAATAAGCATTTGAATATAATAGACCTGAATACTGTTTCATTAAATTTTCAAAAATGAATTTTAAAATTGCAAAAAAAGTTGTTGATAATGTAAGTTGAAGCAAATAATTTGAATAGTTTGAACTGGCCTTTCAAATTGTAAAATGTCACACAGGCTGACGTTATTCAACATTTTATGCAGAAATCTATTTCAAATCTTGAAATTTTCATTTCTAACAATTGATATGATGTAGGCCTACTGTAATGTTGTGAGGAAGTTTCCAGCCCGCAGTGTAGGTGGTTCAATTTAAATACAGTGGAACCTCTATAAACCGAACATGCATGGGACATGACTATTTGTTCGGTTTATAGAGGGTTCGGTTTGGAGAAGTTGGTCGAAAAATGACCGGTCAAATTCGGGATATAATTGGTTGGACGATGTTTGTTTTATTAGAATGCACCCGATTACAAAACGGCACGTACATACTTAGACAATTTGGATTGTCTGAATAATATGCATTTTATGAAAGTTAATCAATGTATATATTGCAGAATATATAAGAAAGGCAAATGACTTTAACAATAGTTTTAAACAGCATTTTCACATGTACAACTACACTTTACGATCGGCCTACATTATGTTACATCCGGTGAAGCTTCGTCATGTGGATTTGGCCGATAGTCCAATACAGAACATATCAAATAATATCAAAGGGTGTGAAGATGTTTTGTTTCAATATCAATTACAATTGATCAGATGATACTGGTCGTATTTCCGACATCGCTGTTGTCTAAAAAACATCACGGGCTTCTTTACGAAAACAACCCCTTTTGGGCCTCATTTAAATTAAATGCGAAACTCAGACTTCTAGCTCTACTTGCATTGAGAAGATAAACGAACCGACGCGCTTCAATGAAGTGTGGCATTGTTTCATAATTGTCGTGTTGATTATACACTAGGCCTTCCGTCATAATGCCCCCTTGGGGTATATATTGGATACCGGTACAAATCATCTACTTAGGTCCCGAGACAATAAGGCTTCACACAATACCCGTCACAGTTGTTGTTTCACGGTTGACTGGCCTGACATCGTGTCATAATCGCTCAGGTAAGGCCGGTTTTCAGAAGTAATTTTTGGTATATTTTAACAGGAACCGGACACAAAATCAGTCCGGTGTTCGGAATTCAGAGGGATCGGTATTTGGAAGTTTTTTAATACTATAATAAAGAAGGACCAATTCCGTACAATGACAATTCGTTCGGTATTCAGAGGTGTTCGGTTTTTAGAAGGTTCGGTTTTCGGAAGTTGCACTGTAGTTCTAAAAAAATTCTCGTGCGAGTACGTAGCAAGACCTGTGTTTACATCCCATCACCGCGGAACTCTAGTAAGTCTATGTCAGTATATGATCGGCAAAAACCAAAACTTATTTCATTCCTCTTTTCACAAGGTAATTGATATATCAGAGAAGTTGCAAGGAAGAAGCATTGGGTGTGCTAGTTCACGAGAACATGTCTGAGAGCACACAATTCTGTGTACATTTGTCAAATCAATCTGGAGATTCCCGTCGTTATTTTTAGACGTAAACAATCATGATCACTGACGAACCACAAACAAATACGGTTCACACACTACCGAAATTTACCGAACTTTGGAGACAAAGTATAACTACAGCAAATATTAAGTAAACGGGAACTGTTCTCCGTGCATATTTACCCTCGTCTGTTTCATCAAACGTCAACAAACAAGTTTACTTACCGTCAGCGTTAGGCCTACGACTACGAGGCTTCGGGAATTTCCTTGACATTCTGAACGCTGGGTTGATTTTTCGCATGCATGTTTGTGAAAAACGACATACAATGATCGTGACAAAGTATCTATATCCTGGAGCATTGCCTCTGATATTGAAAAATAGCAATATATACTGGCAGTGACAGTAAAATACAACTGAACCCAGCTCATCGAGCAGTTCAATCATCAGGCGGCTTACACAACAAACTTTCGTGACGAGTTCAGGATGGGCGTTAATTACGTCATCAAAACATGCGATCGTCTGCTATCAAAATACCCCTGTCGAGTGGAAAAATACTGAGAGGGTCGAACAAATAGGCCATTTTCAATACAATATTGTGACCGTTCTTATCAAGACATCGAAAAACTAAACAGACGGTTTTCTTCGGAATTACTTCTACTTGCTTTGTTTGGAGTGTCAGTTCTTCAGCTTTAAGATTGAACTCTCCAGGCTGAATTATACAGAAACCAGCGCTGAAAGTGACGATTTTGGCCTGTTTGACCCCAAATATCTCCATACCTAGATTTTTTCCAGATATACTGGATATGTCAGGACCTAGATCCCATCGAGTTTTACAAGTGTAGAAAGTTTAAACAAGATATATGGAGCCGTTTTCTTTGCGCCCAAATCCCAGATATCTGCCTATAAGTTGGCAAAAGTAGCCGTGTCTACATTCCGTTCCGTAAGGAACGATAACTCTGTTATCGCCTCCTTACTGCACTTCATTCCATACAAGTTTGAATAAATTCAAAAATAAATTTTAAATAAATTTTAAAATTTTAAAATAAATTCAAATAAATCTGTGTTTAACGCTGGCGTTGACTGGTGTGCATTTAACACTGGCGTTGACTGGTGTGAATTTAAAATTTATAAATACATTTAAAATAAATAAAAAAAAAAAAAAATCAATTCAAAGAAATCTGGATTTAACACTGGCGTTGACTGGTGTGCATTTAACACTGGTGTTGACCGGTGTCCATTTAATACTGGCGTTGACCGGTGTCCATTTAATACTGGCGTTGACCAGTGTCCATTATCATAATACTGGCGTTGACCAGTGTCCGTTTAACACTGGCGTTGACCAGTGTCCATTTAATACTGGCGTTGACCAATGTCCGTTTAACACTGGCGTTGACCAGTGTCCATTTAACATTGGCGTTGAACGGTGTCCATTAAATACTATAGTTATTACAGTGTGCATTTCCATGTTGTGTGACGTCACAGTGAAACAGGGTGTCCCCACCCGCAGTAGGGGTTCGACTCCCGTCGACGGATGTTTTTTAAATATATTTTTATTGTCTATTTCATTGCTTTGTTTATTCTACATTTCTTGAATATAAAATATATAAAATATAGTAAGAAACGAATAAAATATGTATTTAAATTCATTAATGAAACTCAATGACAGAATTAAACCATAAAATTGAATAAATTTGACTGACAATTAAATCAAATAGAAAACACTATAAAACCTTTCGTGCTTTGATTCCCACCAGGAGTCGAACCTGGGTCTCCTGCAACACAGTAGCAAGTGTGAAACCCCTTCACTATAGGAATGTGTATAGCACTACTTGATTTCAGACTGATTTTGTTGAATTTCTTAATACGGCATTTCGAAATATTTCCCCTCTGCTTTTACAAGGGCTTGGGACCTTCTAGCATTATGCTAGGCAGCATTACAAATATTTCTATAACTTTCCATTTAATACTGGCGTTGACCGGTGTCCATTTAACATTGGCGTTGACCAGTGTCCATTTAGTACTGGCGTTAACCAGTGTGCATTTTACACTGATGTAGACATACCAGTGTCAAATGGACACCGGTCAACGCCAGTGTTAAATGGACACTGGTCAACGCCAGTGTTAAATGAATACTGGTCAACACCAGTGTTAAATACAATTTCCGCTATCGTCCCTTACTGCACTTAAGCTGGTTCCGGATTTCAAATTTTCAGATTTTCCGAAAATGTGTTAGTGCGTTGGATTCTGGGTGTAAAAAGGCGGGAATTCTTCCCCAGTGCAGTGTAAAATGTCTGGCTTACTGTCTTTCGATTATACGTACCCGTGTGACCTAAGCGGAAACTGTTGCATCACGGATACGACAGGAAAAAGAACTTAATGTACCATATATGAAGAAACAAGATTAATTATGTCTTTTAGATAGAGATGTTTGTGATAAATATGTAAAAAAAAAAAAAAAAAAAAAAAAAATTGTGGAGAAATGTGTCTTTCGTATTTTCTCTGATATCTCAACATTTTAAGAAATACTGACAGTGACAGTGAAAATACAAGCAGCTCACCGAGCGCTACAAGTTCAATCAGACAAGCGGAACAGACTTGATAACGTCACTCGTGACGTACGTCCGTAATAGACTCTCCGGAATGTGAGCTCGCGGTACATAGTACCCATGTTCAAAACCCTATTGTGGCCGTTCTGTGATAGATATAGAAAAACTAAAGATATCATTTTCTTTGGAATTATATGTACTTGTGATGTGTGAATTTTCAGTATGTTGGCATTATGCGTTAATTCTCAAGACCGAGTTGTGCAGAAACCAGCAGTCAAATAGTCGATTTTGGCGTGTTTGTACCCAAAATATCTCCATAACTAAAATTTCCCCATATATAATCGAACTGCCAGAACATAGATCACACCGACTTTAGCAAGTGTGGAAAGTTTTATCAAAATGTAATGAGTCGTTTTTCAGTAAGCTCCGGCAAAGTAGTCAGAATTAGCTGCATGTACATTACGTTCCGTCCCCCAATACACTACATTCCACACATACTTGTGACGTCCCTCGTGACGTAACATCCGGAATCCTCCTCTGGTTTCCATGAGACCTCGCCAAAATACAACCCATTTTTAAAGCCCTATTGTGGCCGTTCTATGACAGATATCGAAAAACCAAACACGGCCTTTTCTTCGGAATTACCTCTACTTGCTACATTTGGAGTTTCAGTTCGTCTGCTTTAAGATTGAATTCTCCAGGTTGAGTTATACAGAAACCTGCAGTCAAAGTGTCGATTTTGGCGTGTTTGGCCCCAAATATCTCCATAACTAGATTTTTCCCAGATATACCGAATATTTCAGGACGTAGATCACACCGAGTTTTACAAGTGTGGAAAGTTTCATCAAGAAGTTACGGACAGTTTTCTTTGCCCTCAAATCGCGACTATATCCGGCAAAATAGGCAGAAGTAGCCGTGTATACATTACGTTCCGTAAGGAACGATAACTCTGTTATCTCCTCCTTACTGCACTTCATTCCATATAGTTCTTAGAACGTCGCTAGGTTCCGATACTACATTTCCTGTTTCATCTCAAATGCTTCAAATCACACTTTTGGGTTGTCTTTGTTTTTCAAAGCCTAAAAAATATCTAGTGTTTTTTTCGCCCTGCTCTAACCATTTTTCTCGCGCCCTTATTTGTGCCCCTCGTGCCCTTACTTCATACAATAGTTCTAGCTCTTTTTTCCAAAGTGTCAACTTCAATTTCTCCCTCTGCAGAAACATTATTTTTATTCTTCAAGAATTTTAACTTATCTTCTAACTTATTTGTTTTTGACTTTTTTCCTTAGCCTTTTTTATACGAAATGTTATAGTTTCGCTTTTATTTTAGTTATGTCGCTTTTTTATTTTAGCAATTTGTCAAAATGGGTTTAGTCGTTTATCTTGCTTTTCATTTTAACTTTTAG
>NW_022979512.1:0-22109 GCF_902652985.1 Pecten maximus
ATGTACACTCACTGGACCATTCATTATGACAATGACCGAATCGTACATATCACCGGCCTATTCAATTCAGCACCAGTACAATTCCAAGAAAATTTGATACTACACGTCATGAACTTCCCGGTTGATGTACTAGTAACGACTAAGGCGTTTGACGCCGGAGCATGTCAGACATGGAGTTTAACAAATGTCTACTGGTCATCTTGTCAGTACTGTCCATCGTGACGGAGGTGAAGACATCAGGTAAGTAGACGAAGTTAAATATATTTAGATATGATACCAAACCCCTTTATCGAGAGAATGTGACGATACCACTAACATAACCTCTAATCATCACGATACTATGTGTTTATGACACGAACATGGAGCTTTGTCTGCTAATCATTGTACATATAAATGTATGTTGTATTGTGAGCCGATGTGCTCTTGTTAAATTCAGGACCCATCAGGTATCGTTTGAACTATACACATATACAATCGTAATATTGCCCACATATAAACTTGATGGCGATTATTTATTGCCACAGGGATATACTATTATTTAAATGCACGTATGTATTTATAGGACGATCAATGTGTTCGCTTCATTTCCCTGATAATTTTGTGGAATGTATCTGCATGGTTGTCATGAAACCAAGGTTCAAAAATAGGAATTGTTTTAGGTATACTATGAGTATAGTGTTTATTTCTTAATCAATTTGATACAAAAGTCCCGCCTGCAAGACAGTCATCGTATGTGACACTCTTCGAGAGAGTCATTGTAGGACAAATCGTTTCATGGGTCATGTATATCTATAACGGGGTGTGGAGTAACAGTTTCCAATATAGAACTCGGGTCAAAGTTCCATTACCTGATGATGTTGGGCTGTTCAAATCACTCTGTGGCCGAGGTCCTAAAGTCAAGGTCATATTCTGTATCGTTTTGCTTATTATAATTTTGTGAATACGGGGTCAAGTGACGAAAGGCGTCAAAGAAGGAGGGGGGATTTAGGATTCAGATTCAAATAAAGCAAATCAAATCTAAATCTAACAAAAATGGTTTATACCAGTAACCAGTATTTTCATTTCTGTTAGCCCAATATAATATATAGAGGCGCATGTGCAGAATGTATATTATGTATGCTCCCTTGCCACACAACGGGTTGTTGTTTTCCTGTTAGTGTTTTAGTTTGCATTTTAGTCTGATCCGGAAAATAAGATGGCTGACAGTTGAAGTTAAGCATTAGGATTTTTAATTCACATTAATATCTTCTTTAATATCACCCACTGATTCCATGTGTATGTTCTCCTTTTCCTTTGACCACACGGGAACCTTGTACGATGTTTACTTGCCGAAATATACGCAATTTAATTCCAATCCTAACCGCCACACAGCTTCAGGTCGCCATCTTTGCTCAAATCAAAGCATCAGTGCGTTTGAAAGAGTTAGTACTGCAAACTTTCTAAACGATCTTGTGATGCAAATTTTAAGATTATAATAGAAACGAAATGTTAATTTTAAAATAATTTGATTTCAATTACTTATGCTTTAGGTTAGCGAATCGTAGCAATTATTTACGATGAAACTTTAATGTTGCACTAAATACTGATCAAAATATTTTTATTTAGACTTGTTTTTATTTCTTTACTTAATTTCATTTTGAAGTGTTGATTTAGATTTCCCAATAAATTCGGGGTAAATGTATGTGATGACGTAACCGGAAACTCCCATGCTATTAGAACGTGACCCGGAAACATAAGGATAATAAATTTAAACAGAAGATCTTAAACATTACCGGATTATTTTCGCATTTTTTGAGACACCAATGTGCTAAAATACAACAGAAGGTATCGAGTGAAACCAACAGTTATTGCAAAAATAGCAGTATTTGCTTCACCTAGTTGGACTAGACCTTCTTTCGTTTTCCTACAGATATGGTCATATCAAATAATTCGTCTTCTCAACCAGGTCGATCTAATTACTTATCTTATAGATTTTTCTATTAAGGATATTTGTTCTTTTCATGTACAGTGCATATTTGTTTAAAATTGACTGGTCTGCATGTATGATCTGACTCCCACATGATCAGCTGACCCAGCTAGGTGACCACAGGGCCACGTTACTATCGTATGCTTTTGTAAACACCTCATAATAAATGTATCAGCAGCAGAATCGTCTGGATTACTACAATTTTTACCTTTTAAATACTTTAATATATAAATACTTATTACCGGTAAGCTTGTAATTAAATAAGTATTTATATAATAATCCGAATTTTTATGTTAATGACCATAGCGACTAAACAACAACTGTTCTGAATACATAATGACCACATTAGACAATCTCACCTAACTTGGACACTGTTCGATGTTTACTTGTCAAAATATTCGCTTTTTAATTCAATTCCAAACCGCCTCACAGCTTCGGGTCGCCATCTTTGCTCAAATCAAAACATCTGCGCGTTTAAATGAGTCAGTACTGCAAAGCTTCTAAATGATCTTGTGATACAAATTTTAAGATTATAAAAGAAACGAAATATGGATTTCAAAATAATTTGAGTTAAATTACTTATGATTAAGGTTAGCGAATAGTAGCAATTATTTACAATGAACTTTAACGTTGCACTCAATACTGATCACAATGTTTTTATTTAGACATTTTTTATTTCTTTCGCTTCATTTCATTTTAAGAATTGATTTAGATTTCCCAGTAATTTCGCAGGAAATGAATATGATGACGTAATCGGAAGCCCACATGCTGTAGAATCCGGCATCTATAGTCGATAAATGGAGGTTTAGAGGGATAACACCTCGGTCCATTAGCTGTATGACATTTTGTGGCGAGAACATGACCCAGAAACACGACGATAATAAAAACAGAAGACCGGATTATTTTCGCAAATTTTGAGACACCAAATTGCTAAATTACAACGGAAAGGAACACTGATTTAATATTCATAGCTGTCGTATCGTAACCTACTGTATGTTGTTGGGCTAGACCTAATTTCGTTTTACAGTTTATGGATATGGTCATATAAATAATTCATCTTCTCAACCATAGTCGATCTAATTACTTCGCGGGATAGTTCTATCAAGTATATTTGAAATTTCTCATGTACATGGTGCATCTTTGTTTAAAATTCACTGGTCTGCAGGTCTGATATGACTACCCTCAGCTGACTCTGACCACAGAGCCATGCTACTATCGTATCCTTTTGTAAACACTTCATACTATATGGCTTACAATTTTCTACCTTCTGGAAGAGACGTGTTTATGATATACCATATTCTTTACGTGGATGGATACTTCAGCATTTTGAACACTTTAATATAAACATACTTATAACCAGTTAGCTTGTATTTAAATAAGTATTTATATAATAATCCGAATTTTTATGTTAATGACCGAAGCGACTCAACCAAAACTGTTCTGAATACACGATGACAAAATTAGATGATCAGACCACACTGGGATATTGTACGATGTTTACTTGCCGAAATATACGCATTTTAATTCCAATCCAAACCGCCTCACAGCTTCAGTTCGCCATCTTTGCTCAAATCAAAACATCTGTGCGTTTGAAAGAGTCAGTGCTGCAAAGCTTCTAAATGATCTTGTGATACAAATTTTAAGATTATAATAGAAACGAAATATGGATTTTCAAATAATTTGATTTAAATTACTTATGCTTAAGGTTAGCAAATAGTAGCAATTATTTACAATGAACTTTAACGTTGTACTCAATACTGATCACGATGCTTTTATTTTTCTATTTCTTTCGCTTCATTTCATTTGAAGAATTGTTTTAGATTTCCCAGTAATTTCGCGGGAAATTAATTTGATGACGTAATCGGAAGTCCACATGCTAAAGAATCAGGTATCTATAGTCGATAAGTGGAGGTTTGGAGTGGATAACACTTCGGTCCATTAGCTGTATGACATTTCGTGGCGTCGGTTATTAGAACGTGACCCAGAAAACACATCGATAATAAAAACAGAAGACCATTATACATTACCGGATTATTTTCGCAATTTTTGAGACACCATTGTGCGGAATTACAATGGTAAGTAACACTGTTTTAATTCATAGCTATCGTATCGTAACCTATATGTAGTTGGGCAAGACCTACTTTCGTTTTACAGTTTACGGATATGGTCATATAGATAATTCATCTTCTCAACCATAGTCGAATTACTTCACGGGATAGTTCTATTAAGTATATTTGTTCTTCTTATGTACAGGGTGCATCTTTGTTTAAAATTGACTGGTCTGTATGTGTGATCTGGCTACTCTCAGCAGACCCTGAACCCAGGGTCACGTTACTATCGTATTCCTTTGTAAACACTTTATAATAAATGTATCCACGACTGATTCGTTTGGATTACTACAACTTTCTACCTTCTGATATACCATATTTACGTTGATGGATAGCATTTTAAATACTTTAATATATAAATACTTATAATCGGTAAGCTTGTTATTAAATAAGTATCTATATAATAATCCGAATTTTTATGTTAATGACGGTAGCGACTAAACAACAACTGTTTTGAATACATGATGACAGAATTAGATGATCTGACCACACGGGAACCTTGTACGATGTTTACTTGCCGAAATATACGCAATTTAATTCCAATCCAAACCGCCACACGGCTTCAGGTCGCCATCTTTGCTCAAATCAATGCATCTGTGCGTTTGAAAGAGTCAGTACTGCAAAGCTTCTAAATGATCTTGTGATAAAAAATTTAAGATTAAAATAGAAACGAAATGTGAATGTTAGAATAATTGATTTCAATTACTTATGCTTTAGGTTAGCGAATCGTAGTAATTATTTGTGATGAAACTTTAATGTTGCACTAAATATTGATCACAATATTTTTATTTAGAATTGTTTCTATTTATTCCATTTCATTTCATTTCAAGTTTTGACCGTAGCGACCAAACAACAACTGTTCTGAATACATAATGACAAAATTAGATGATCTGACCACACGGGGACATTGTACGATGTTTACTTGCCGAAATATACGCATTTTAATTCCAATCCAAACCGCCTCACAGCTTCGGGTGCGTTTGAAAGAGTCAGTACTGCAAAGCTTATAAATGATCTTGTGTTACAAATTTTAAGATTATGATAGAAACGAAATATGGATTTTAAAATAATTTGATTTAAATTACTTATGCATTTGGTTAGCGATTCGTAGCAATTATTTACAACGCACTCTAACGTTGTACTCAATACTGATCACAGTGTTTTTATTTAGACATTTTCTATATCTTTCGCTTCATATCATTTTAAGAATTGATTTAGATTTCCCAATAATTTCGCGGGAAATGCATTTGATGACGTAACCATAAGTCTACAGGCTATAGAATCAGGCATCTATAGTCGATAAATGGAGGTTTGGAGTGGATAACACTTCGGTCCATTAGCTGTATGATATTTCGTGGCGTCAGTTATTAGAACGTGACACGGAAAGCACAACGATACTAAAAACAGAAGATCATTGAACATTCCCGGATTATTTTCGCAATTTTTGAGACACCAATATGCTAAAATACAACGGAAAGTAACACAGATTTAATTCATAGTTATCGTATCTTAACCTATGTAGTTGGATTACAATTTTTACCGTTTAAATACTTTAATATATAAATACTTATAGCTTGTAATAATAATAATAATAATAAAAATACACATGGTCGAGTGTCTTATGTTTATATTCTGAAGCTTGACAAGACGTGCCCATTTAATATTATCATGAATGAGTGTTGAAGATCACGTCATTATCCACAATGAAAACTCCTTTATCAACTGTAGTCGGGTAATAAGATCGAAACGAGAATCACCAAAAGGAACAATTTAATTCACCATAACTTGGAAGTACAGCTGGGAATTCGCGACCAGGTTCGTATTGAAATTATATTACCTTTAAGGTACACTCCCTAAATGATCCATTTGATTCCTCATTAAAGCTCTCAACGATCAGCAAACAATAACCTTTACCGTGAGGTGTCTTCTCGATGGGGTCGAGTTATCTTCGTACCGAAACCAGCCACTGATAGGGAAGTGACTTCCCAAAACCAGTTGGGACCACTGCTATGCAATATCTCCCTTCTAACAAGCAATCCAAAATGTGCCGTTGATGGCCCTAACGACGACACACGTCTTACCAGTATGATGGAGCCGCAGCCGTCAATCACTTCCATCCATACGTGCTATTTCTGTTGCATTAATTGGAACCAACGTAACATACCTGCTGTCGTCCCCACAATCCATCCACCTCAGGCCATATATGTGAGCCAACGTACAGACATCCCGCTATTTGGTGATCTTGGCGACTCTATGTATGGTTTGCCCAATGACACTGACCACATAGGACATAGGCAACCTGTGGTCGACTAAATTGTCCCTTTACATTCTTGAAAATCAGGGTAATTATAACGGAACCACAAGGCACCAACAGGCATCATGATGTCGACCACAGATCTTCCCCGTAGTCTTGAGCAACCAACACCCTCATAAGTGGTCGACATCTGTCAAGAAAACCGTGACACCAAACCAGCTGGATCAAGGATAGTACTATCTAGTAATGGAAAATTAGTACATTGACCTCATCAAACTTAGCATACGTTTATTGTACAAACTACAAGCAATATGAACCTTTTTACACTTATAGGTAAACTAGAAGTATTTATCATTCATAGGTCCATGGCCGAGCGCTAACTACTGAAATATATGAGGCATTCACGCTGTTACATCCATTTTCTTTTTCGTCG
The DNA here is from genome assembly GCF_902652985.1 of Pecten maximus. Taxonomy (NCBI): domain Eukaryota; kingdom Metazoa; phylum Mollusca; class Bivalvia; order Pectinida; family Pectinidae; genus Pecten; species Pecten maximus. The sequence continues at coordinate 6,762 of NW_022979512.1, forward strand.
CCATTTATATTATATCTTAGATATCTTACATAATGTACCTTTGAATATTAAGTAGTTGATTATTAAGAGGATAAATATGCCAGTGTCATCTAACCATCAGCGTTGATATGCGTTTTCTAAGAGAATCTGTACAATATATCTAGAAGAAGAAAAAGTTCAAAAAGTGTTATTGTACTGTATCATACTGTAGGTATACATTTTGTGCAAATGCTTAAAGTATTCAAATAAATCATTTTTCACCTGAATTCGTTTCTTACAGAAAATCTTGCAAGTAATAAAACCACAACCCAGAGTTCTAATTTTAATGATGTCTGGGTCAGCTCTAAAGCAGTAGACGGATGTGCATCACAAGATATAGACAGCAACTGCTGTACACACACTAAGGCTGGACAGAACGAGGCCTGGTGGCAGGTAGATCTACAACAACAGAGTGTCATAGAATCTGTGAACATTGCATACAGAGGTAAGTATCAATCAATAACATTCCAGTACATAACGTTCGTGAAACGGTTCCTAATACATCTGTCTAACCAACACTGGTCTATTACCTTATTTTACCATGCATCGAAAAGTCTACAAATTAATTGCAATGTTATCATGAAGTAATTTTCTCAATTCGTCTCAATTGCTGTTTTTTTTCCACTGTAAATTCAAGAGATAAAAACGAAAATTTTGGGAGATGATAATAGCCTTAAATATATTTACGTTACGTATGGTATTGCATAAAATGTATATAATGTACAAAAAAACCAATCTCGGTTAGTTGATACGTTGTGACAAAAAGACGGTTATTTTCTCTGCTATATGCTCTATTTGGTGCAAATTATGAGCTCTACAATGTAGGAAGATATTGCATATTTATACAACTTCATGTACTTCCAGTTCCTATATACCAGAAATATTTTGTAATGTTTAGTCATATCATGTTGGTGAATGAGAATTAATCGATAACTGGCTCAGTTGTGATCTAAGCTTGAAGTTGCGGAATGTCTATTTTTAGAAGAAAAAAACCCCCTACAAATCCAATAATTACAGGAGTATTTTCGTGTTTAATAATTCAGCAGGAGAAAAACAAATCAAGACTTTCCATATAGTCATCAGTTAAGGTCGATGTAGCTCTGAGCTCAACTATATAACTAAATGTTGTGAAATAAACGAGTTATGGAACCTTGATAAAGAACATTTCATTACGTTGTGTACACTTTGTAATGGAAGTGTAACACCCACTTTCGTTTCTTGTACAACAAAATACATTTTTCATTATTTGGCATATATTTTGATGATTTTCATTTACCGTAGTTCGTCGATCAAATAAACAACAATGCTAACTTTTATTCATTTGAGAAAACAAACCGAGGACATTTGGTGGTAATCTTTGAAATGTATCAAATGGAACTTTTGAATGGTTGTGAACAGTATAGGTGACAACTGAATAAATGACGATCATGCACGTGTACATGTTGATGTGTTTCCTCAATACATTATTTTCACCACCGTAAAAAAGTGAATGATACCCAATAAAACAAAAATTATTACATGTCTCACCTGTACTGCTATGACAATATCAGTTTGTAGCAAACACCATTTCCTGCAATGAAGCAAATATGCCTCCATGTTAATAAAGTGATAGTATTTAATTAATGCATGCGCTTGCAAACAGCCGAATAGAGGCCGGCCAAACAAAAGGCCCTTCAGGATTAGACAAACGAAAAAAAGACGGAAGGGACGATCGAATGTTGAAAGTTAATGGCTATGGTTCACTCATCCAGCATAAATATCTCGAATCATTCTCAATGTTATCGAATACCTATATGCAATATAATATATATGTGATAAAGGAGAATACAAACAGCAAGCGCAAAAGATTATCAGTTCATATATTGTTTTCAGTTTACGACCGATAGTGACGTAAGCTTTGGAAGCCTGTCTTTCAAACACAGGATAGTTCCTTGGTAACTTTCCATTACGAATTACGCCTGTCGATATGCCGTTCCGTTGACACAAACCCTAGTTTCAATTTTTTAGAATGTAACTTAACCATGATTTGAATCAGATTAGCGTGGCGGCTGTCGTCGAAGACGTTTACTCATTCGAAACATATGGTTTTATTTTCAGTGGCCTTTCCAAGGTCTCCTTGTAAATATATGTTAATTTTATCTGTACATGTATTTTGATCTCGAATTTTAGCTGGAATTACGATTTTGATTATTGCCGATAATATGTGTTGTTTATACGACATTTTTTTAAAGGCGTACGTCAGATTTCTTCTATACAGATGTATTCAAAAATAATCTTAAATTAAAAAAAAATCACAAGTTAACTACCTACACTTAACTTTTAACATGAAAACAATTTACAGGATACTATTAGTGAGTGAAATAACAGATTAATTATTGACTGTCAATATCAAAACGAATTTCAGTTTCATTCTAATAAAAGGTAAATACAATATACCACAGATTTATAAGTGTAATGCTCTCTGCATCAAATCACGAGAATAAAATACAATACTCTACCTTTTGGCGTAGATGAGAACACACTGAAACGACTAGCCGGATTTAAGATATACCTGTCCAACACATCCGACTGGAACTCAGGAGAACAGTGTTACCAAGACAACACTGCTGACCTAGAATCCATGTCCGCGACACAGTCCGTAACGTGTCAAGGTGTCGCCCGGTATGTGACCATCTACAGTGATCGGCGGGTAAAAGCCTACACGTGGTACTCGGATCAAGCTTATTTGGAACTTTGTGAAGTATACGTTAATGGTGAGCTAATACATATATATTATAAGTATTGTATTACAACACAATACACTTTCTTAAGTTTAAAAGGAAATTGTATATAACATGTATAAGTTATAAGCAATGCCTAAATTATCCTTATTTTACCACAGCGTTAGTTTATGAACAAAATATATTCAGATGACTAATAGCTCTTTAAAAAAAAAAACCACTCATTCCTTGGGAAAGACCATGCAATAACAGTACATATCTAAACGTTTGTACAGTATAGTGCCATAACTCTATATTTGATAGAAATCTTCAGACAGCGTGGCCGAGCTTCTCAATAGTCAATAAACCAACAGATATGACAGAACTATTAAGAGAAGAATTTTTTGGCAATCATATGATGCTTTTCAACAGGAAGCCGCTGTTCTTTAACTCTTTGACAAAAAGTGGAATCTACACAAAAGAAGACTTATGGAATTCGACGCAGAGAAATTTTAAAAACGAACAAGTTATATATGGGAGATTGATAGATAAGAGAAATTGTATATTTGAATTGGCGAGACTTAAATCTGCTTTACCGGCAGAATATGAAAGACTATTAAGAGAGGAATAGTTAATGAGGATCACGTCTACCCATGCTTGGATTCGGCCTTCAATATTCTAGATTCTTAGATTCTTATAAACTTAAGCTAAAGGTAATAGGCCTGAAATTAAATGGTAATAATGAACCGAAATTGAAAATAGATGGGAAAACATTAACAGAAACCGATTTCTGTGGAATGTTATCTGTTTTAACATATTAACGGGTCTAAAAAGTAAGGAATTTTTAAATGTAAAAATAATTTTGAACATTTTTCTCCATTCAGTAAACTGGTGAGATTTCGTTTAAACACACTGACAAACGTGAAATAGGCCTACATATTGCTCAGCACTCCAGCTCTGTTTCCGAACTATTTGTTGAAATGCACGGTGCCTTGAATGAATAGATATCAGAATGAACATTTAACATCACCATAACTATCATTAAATCTGACAATGATTAGTCTTATATCCAGCGGTGTCGTCTTCGAATATATTTGAGTGGAGTCATTTAAACAAGTTACCCATTAATAAATTGCACAGACAAAAGGATTTTCAAACTAATATTTCGTTTTGTAACTTATTTATCATTTACAAATATAGTACAGAAGATATGAGTCGTGCATCTAAACTAGATGATAAGCTTCCGTTCATAACGAAGTTATTTTGTCACGTAGTGATTTGGTTCAAGGAATTTAGTTGCTACGTTGGGAGAATTTGAACTTGACAAGCTTACATTTATAAGTAAAGAAGTTATTGGATGAACAAGTTCCCAGACTCGTGACGATTGTTCATCATTTTTATCCAACTCAAGTTAGTTATTTTCTAATTTTCTAATCTTTTCAAAATTTGAAAATTAAATAACTCTATTGATTTTGAATTGTGTTGTACAATAAAATTGAAAATGACCTACTTTTGGTCGAGTGGGCTTCTATTCTTTGAGTACATGGTTGCACAGCTGAGTGCGCAAAAAGCACGGAACACCGATTTCCAATTAAATAGACGGTTTTAGATCAATACATTTACATTAACATCAACCATTATATGAAGCTGGTGTTATAGTAGATTAAAGTTTTCTGCAGCCAAACATATTAAGTAACTTTTTAGATCTTGCGTAATAATGATATGAATGAATAAAAATAAAAATTGTAATAACACACGAATATATTGGTCATAATTTTTATATGTGCATCAACTTTAATTCCAGGCTGTCCATTTGGAAGGTATGGAGATGGACACTGCGATGGCTACTGCTCGGGGTGTGTAGGTAACACCTGTAACCCCTCAACTGGTAAATGCGGTACGTACACTGTATATCTTCTATTGTACCATACGTCACCTATCTAAGGTGGGTAATTGACATGACAACCGTTTTAGTAAACAAAACTTGCCAAGATAAATTGTCATTTTGCCTCTGTGGCAATCGCTTTAGAAAAGAAGTTGGGTTGTCATGTTCCTATATGACCGACATCGGCCATAACGGCAGAGTCTGACTTTTGAGACAATTAACATTCCATAATCAATAACGCATTGTATGGATGACCTGTGAATATCTTAAAGTTTGCATCTGTGACGGTGTGGACATTAGGTAAAATAGCAGCCAGCTGTCCAGTGGAGCAGGCAGCAATGCGATAGCGAAATGTAAGTTGTAAATTATGGACTATGATTATGGCGACACACAACAAAACGACAGTTCATTATTTGGGAAAAAAGATTATTTGAGAACTTACACATAAGAATTTAAAAAAGTAATTGTGCATGTCATAGAATATGATACAATTCTATCATTATTGGAGGAATTGTTTCACACATAAAGCAATAGATTAAGATGGTATGATTTGTGAATAGATTTCAAAAAGAAAGTCACAGATTTTTAAATTTTAAATTTTTGAAAGCTTAGTTACTTTATCTTCTGTTTGACCCTTTGTGGACAAAAAGGTTAAATACTCAAGTTAGTTTTTAAAGACACACTATAGCATATAGTCTTGTCTGGTGTTAAATACTCAAATTAGTTTTTAAAGACACACTATAGCATATAGTCTTGTCTGGTGTCATTGGTCTGGTTTAAAGACACACTATAGCATATAGTCTTGTCTGGTGTCATTGGTCTGGTTTAAAGACACACTATAGCATATAGTCTTGTCTGGTGTCATTGGTCTGGTTTAAAGACACACTATAGCATATAGTCTTGTCTGGTGTCATTGGTCTGGTTTAAAGACACACTATAGCACTGGTTTTAAATTTCGGTCAGCTCTCATAGTCAAAGACCAAATTTCTTTATATTCGTTGATACAATATCGATAAGTAAATAGCAACATCTTCTTCAATTATTAGATAGTCACTATCTTATGTAGCAGTTGTCCATGGTCGGATTCAGTTGCTAAATACATCATAGAAAGGTGGGGTAACAGCAGCAACAGACTACTCAGAGTGGTACAGGGCGGTACTATAAACAAAAACCAGACTACTGCTTTCTGCCCTAACTGTCTACCAATTAGAAATATGATTTATATTATGTTTCAAATACCAGGTGAGCTCACAGTTAATTTGTAGGGAGACATACATGTACTTATATCCAATCATTTTATACACAAATATGAACGATATTTTTTTTAAAAAGGGTTGTGGCCATATTTCATCAAGCCTCTAAAGCTGAACATGCTGTAGTCATATTATGTAGCTAGCTATTCCTTTGTCATTAGTCGAACCTATCATGATTCAGTTTCGGTTGCAAACAAAGAATAAACGGTACCTATATTACTTCTCTTAATTAACATTACGGACAACATGATACAATTTTACTATGATATCAAGAATGAATATGTAACTACTGATTGGAAAATGAAACCCTCTCCCCAGAACTCAACTGTTACACTGGAAATTTGATGGAGCGGTTGCGTTTACCTAGTTTTATAACATAATATGCATCCCATTACTAACCTCTAAAAACATTAGGAGCAGTAGGGAATTGGTCTCTGAGCTAAGAGACCAGATCACAATTGAGACCAGACCCGATCAAAGAGAGACCAGATAATGTGTTAAAGAATGAATCGCCGCTGATGTCGGAGTACAGCGACAGGGTCATTTAAGGTTCAGACACGCTCACCTTGATATTCGCGTCTCCCCCACTTCAAGCGACATTGAAGCAGTTGTAAATGTTATACTTCATAACTGAAACATGACACATGGAATGGGAGCCATTCTGATCGAGCACACTTGTAAGACGCGTTATTGATTATTGAATGTAAATTGTCTCAAAATCCAGACGTCCTTCGTAATACCTAACATGGGCCATACAGCTACATGACAAAATAACTGCTTTAGCTTTAGTAAAGTAGTTGCCAAAGAAGCAAAATGACATTTTATCTTGGCAAGTGCTTTATACTAAAGCAAATGCCATGCCAATAACCTACAAGATACCGACAACTTCTTTTAAACCAAAGCAGTTGTCATGACGGCGTCTGTGGGCCATCGTACCTATCACCTGACATGTGACATATTTATGTATGTCTTTTACTGCATGCAAATGAAAGGTCTGGGGGCACAGTGGTAACAAACCGCAACGTTATCATTGTATTGTACTCCAATGGTGTACAATATGCGATGCTGATCCCGAAACATAAGGGATGTGTATGATGTGATACAGAACCTTGTGCACTGATAAAATATAGTGATCCGACCATCATATTTCCTAATTGCTATCATAAAATTACTAATTTTAAATATTATTTATGCATGTATGTACTGATAACTTTAAAGGGGATTTCGAGTGTATATAGATGTAAAGTTCAAAAATTATTTTTGTACACAATTGTGTTGTTGCCAGATGATCTGGCTTTTAGTTTGTTATTGATGAATATCTCATCCCTGTCATTGATCAAAACGCAAGCGCGAACCGAGCGGGACTGTTCGAAGCGGTCTTTACATACACAGTTTTACGGTATACATGGGTATTTTATGGCAGGTTCGAATACCGGTACTTCGACTATGGTAATGAGACTGAGATACACATTTAAATGTATTTTTTATCTGGAGATAGACATCAGAAAACAATTGGATCGATTTTGATTTCATTTATTCTAGATTAAAATAAATTGAACCAACAACATACATTTTTTAGTCCTTTTGCAACATATAATACAATATCAAATACAGGTACAGCTATATATTGGACAATTGATTAATAACCATATCGTTTTTACAGAACGCATTCGCTACATTCTGTTACGATTTCAAACATTCCTGCAATATTTGTCCTTTTTATTTCTTTTTCGTGAAGTGGTTATGGCATGATAAGATCCCATATCGCAAAGTCATTTATAACGGAAATCAAACGATGTATACAATTTGGAGTGTTAACAGTATACGGTTTTAATTACGTCTGGCATAGAATTAACTATTAGTCTATGCCTGAGTAAAATATATAAATGAAAGCAAAATATATAATTTAGTTTAAACTGTATCTATCAATATCTAACCCTGTTTTTCCTACAGATTCTTGCGCCGTCGGATTTTATAACGTCGGTGATTATTGCATTCCATGTCCAGGAAATTGTGCAGGAGGTACATGTAACAGTAGAACTGGAGCCTGCTCAGGTACGACACTGGCTTGTTAGGATACAGTTATACATCCGAGTACTAGGTACGAGGGCTTGTTAGGATACAGTTATACATCCGAGTACTAGGTACTAGGGCTTGTTAGGATACAGTTATACATCCGAGTACTAGGTACTAGGGCTTGTTAGGATACAGTTATACATCCGAATACTAGGTACTAGGGCTTGTTAGGATACAGTTATACATCCGAGTACTAGGTACTAGGGCTTGTTAGGATACAGTTATACATCCAAGTACTAGGTACTAGAGCTTGTTAGGATACAGTTATACATCCGAGTACTATGTACTAGGGCTTGTTAGGATACAGTAATACATCCGAGTACTATGTACTAGGGCTTGTTAGGATACAGTTATACATCCGAGTACTAGGTACTAGGGCTTGTTAGGATACAGTTATACATCCGAGTACTAGGTACTAGGGCTTGTTAGGATACAGTTATACATCCGAGTACTAGGTACTAGGGCTTGTTAGGATACAGTTATACATCCGAGTACTATGTACTAGGGCTTGTTAGGATACAGTAATACATCCGAGTACTATGTACTAGGGCTTGTTAGGATACAGTTATACATCCGAGTACTAGGTACTAGGGCTTGTTAGGATACAGTTATACATCCGAGTACTAGGTACTAGGGCTTGTTAGGATACAGTTATACATCTGAGTACTAGGTACTTGGGCTTGTTAGGATACAGTTATACATCCGAGTACTAGGTACTAGGGCTTGTTAGGATACAGTTACACATCCGAGTACTAGGTACTATGGGTTTGTTAGGATATAGTTATACATCCGAGTACTAGGTACTAGGGCTTGTTAGGATATAGTTATACATCCGAGTACTAGGTACTAGGGCTTGTTAGGATACAGTTATACATCCGACTACTAGGTACTAGGGCTTGTTAGGATACAGTTATACATCCGAGTACTATGTACTAGGGCTTGTTAGAATACAGTTATACATCCGAGTACTAGGTACTAGGACTTGCTAGGATACAGTTATACATCCGAGTACTAGGTACTAGGGCTTGTTAGGATACAGTTATTAATCCGAGTACTAGGTACTAGGGCTTGTTAGGATACAGTTATACATCCGAGTACTAGGTACTAAGGCTTGTTAGGATAAAGTTATACATCCAAGTACTAGGTACTAGAGCTTGTTAGGATACAGTTATACATCCGAGTACTATGTACTAGGGCTTGTTAGGATACAGTAATACATCCGAGTACTATGTACTAGGGCTTGTTAGGATACAGTTATACATCCGAGTACTAGGTACTAGGGCTTGTTAGGATACAGTTATACATCCGAGTACTAGGTACTAGGGCTTGTTAGGATACAGTTATACATCCGAGTACTATGTACTAGGGATTGTTAGGATACAGTTATACATCCAAGTACTAGGTATGAGGGCTTGTTAGGATACAGTTATGCATCCGAGTACTAGGTACTAGGGCTTGTTAGGATACAGTTATACATCCGAGTACTATGTACTAGGGCTTGCTAGGATACAGTTATACATCCGAGTACTAGGTACTAGGGCTTGTTAGGATACAGTTATACATCCGAATACTAGGTAATAGGGCTTGTTAGGATACAGTTATGCATCTGAGTACTAGGTACTAGGGCTTGTTAGGATACAGTTATACATCCGAGTACTAGGTACTAGGGCTTGTTAGGATACATTTATACATCCGAGTACTAGGTACTAGGGCTTGTTAGGATACAGTTATGCATCTGAGTACTAGGTACTAGGGCTTGTTAGGATACAGTAATACATCCGAGTACTAGGTACTAGGGCTTGTTAGGATACATTTATACATCAAAACGTCTTTTTATGCTTTAAGGTGAATATTATTGGGGAAAGAAGAAATCCACCAACATCCTAAGAAATATGGTTCAGTTGTTAATTAATACGTATCATTATGTGGCCATGGTAGTAAAACGAACGTGGTGGCATATGGTTTTATGTGCTTTTTGTGATAAAAGTATACTTCACGCTGAAATGAAATTAAGGAAATCTATCTGAGGAAACTCGAATGGTAGGTATAAAAAAGCTAAAATCGAAATTCAAGCGACCTAAAAGTTCTGGTTGGTTAATGTAAAGATCGTCAAACTATGTTCTTAGAAATACAATTTCATGAAGATATTCGGCTGGTACGTCAATGCGTTTTTAACAGGAAGAGATGCTGTAAATTGTGAGTTACGTTTTAAAGTACATCATTTTATTGGTCTAAAGAATAAGATTAACGAAATGAGGTACTGTTACAAATGTAGCACATTGAACATTCGTGTGTGAAACAGATGCATATTTGATACGGTGATCAATTTAAATTATTGACAACCAAACCCAAAAATTCTGAGATAGGAATACAACTATATGTTAAAATGTACTTGTGTATTCCTTTGGTCAATTTTACAGATAAACGATACAAATGATGTTACCTGTATATATGCATTATGTAATTCACACTACAGCATTCACACTGGCGGCTTGAAAGCAGATTTCCTTGTCTGAATATGCATGTTATATTTAATAAGTCCTAAAAAGTGTGTTATTAATGTTGTTTTCGCCCGTCATAATTTGAATGGAATATATTGCTTAATCTGTCTTGACAGCGTACATTTTTGGATAATTCCTACACGTTTGCTATTCAACCGATCTCTTACACAAGGAAATGTAGATACATCGGCCGAAAAATCAGAATACATTGGTAGTTAACATTAACCAAATTCCTCTCTTTAGAAAAAGACAGCATTGCACTTGCGCATTATTTTCTATTATTGTTATCATCAAGTTCCAAAACTGAAGAATACATGTAATCAATCACTTTAAATAACCATGGCATAACTGCTTGTGAAGTAATATACAGTATCTCATGAATCAATTACATTGTTTTTAAGACTGTAAGAATGGATACTACGGACCAACCTGTACACCATGCCCGACTGGATGTAGTCCTGATTTATGCATCAAAACTTCGGGCAATTGTTTAAGTAAGTAAATTTGTTCTCATATGCTCCATCCGTCCTTTCATGCTAAACAATTTCACATGAAAGCTACGGGATCATTTGATATTTCGAGAACTAATAGCTTGCTTAGAAAACGTTACATCTACGTTCAAAGTAACACCAAAAATCGTTTATTGTTTTCCATAAACTACCTACATATGGTATTGTAGACGTTCTTCAGTCTTTGTCCACGACAGAAGTTATCATGAAATGATTTAAATTCACATCAGTTGTAAATTGAATGAAACTGGTGGTATCAAACAAGTGTATTTTTTCAGAATGTGATGATACATTCTATGGCACTCACTGCAATCAGTCCTGTCCTGACAACTGCAAGACCAATATTTGTGACATGGTAAATGGTCGGTGCACTGGTAAGTCAAATTTTCCTTTATCGTGAATAAAGATAATGATCACGATAAAAGGTGTAAATATGATGCGATGTGACGTATGTAGGTCAATAGTATCAGTTGTTAATTGAAAATGGAACAGAGTGTTCTAAACCTCCATCCTCAGCCTTCTTAATGATACCCGTAGAAAAGCTATGTTAATGCAAGTGTCTTTAGCGAGGTAATGATTAAGTTAAACTCACAGACAAATTGTTAAGTAGTGCTTATACGGCTAGACAATAAAACAACTCTTATGGCAGATTGTTTTTATATTATCACTCGTGTTAAAAAATGTTAGAAAAACAAAAATCCGGCTTATTTGTAAAATATATTCGTTAATAAACAACAAACCATTGAATAGTCTTGGACATTACTGAGCAAATAAAAACCCCAGAAACATATATATTGGTAAAGCTTAGTAATATAGCAGAAAGGGGTACGGCTTTGCATGTCTTCTAGCGGGCATAAAAACTTAGCATGCAATATATAAGTACAGGTTGGGCAAGCAAACGTTAAAATGAATGTCATTAATATTTGGATGCTACCGTGATTTTGCATAGTCATGCAGCGAAATGAGTTTCATTCATTTGAATTATACATGAACGTGTGATTATACCATTTGTAGCATTTTGTTACGAAACAGCATCCGTGATTGTACGATTATTTGATACATGTATACATCGGTTTGAACTGAAATACTGGTGCTGAATTGTCGAATCCTCTATTATTGTAGATTGTGCTGATGGATTCCACGGAAACTTCTGCATCGAGTCTTGCCCAGAAAACTGCTTAAAAACGTGTGCCATGCTCGACGGACAGTGTGAAGGTAGTGTGGAAACGTGCGTGTGTGTGAATGCGTGCGTGCGCGTGTATGTGTGTTCTTAGGTCTATGAAACAGCTTGCCTGGGCAAAATACATTTCAGGATGAAAAAAAACCCCTAAAAAACATGAAATAATGTATATTTATATTCATTGAACTATTGAATCCAGTTATATTATCATTCTTTAAAGGAGCATTGTACATGTAGTTTAAACAAACCCCCGAAAAACAGTGTATGACCATGGAGTGATAGACAGGTTATAGGTGTCGTCAATCTGAATACAGTGTGTGACTGATAAGTGACGACCCCTCGGTTTCCCTGAATCACCCATGAAAAATTATCTGTATTCAGATATTTCATAGGAATACCTTTATACTGGCTAGCGATTGTTTTTTATGCATTTGTTATCGCATATGAATCAAAATTAGTTGCATCAAAAATGATGAATTGCCGTGAAGAAATTGTTCATATCAAATTAATACAATAACATCGCTTTCATTTACAGAATGTGACCCTGGATTTCATGGCAGTTCTTGCAACCACACCTGTCCGACTAACTGTAAAAATGACATTTGTAGAAAGTTTGACGGAAAATGTAATGGTATGTTATCTTGATGTAAGATCATGTAAGGCATGTATAACCTAACAGTTTAATACAAATTAACCTTCTTCTTTTTTCCTTTTGCAAAAATAGCGATATGGTTTAAAGTTTTTTATGGAAAAATATGTATATATTCTTCCATTATAGAAACGAAAGCGATGACAAGCGGATCTGATAGCCAAACTGCGATATTTGCCGGGACTGGTGTGGGTGTAATGGTCATTGTTGCTGGAATAGTAGTGTTTGTCAAAATGAGGTAAGCATAACAAGAAGAAAGACAGGACTATTCAAGATCTTCGTAAAATACTAAATAGAGAATATTGAATGATTTCACATTGAATATAACATATATTTCACGAGTATGACAAAATATCAAACATCCTGTCATACGAGTGAGTTATAATTATGTTATTTCAACGGAACGCCATTCAATTTTCTTTTTATTGTGACTGATATGCTTTAAAACTTTTGGATTGTTAGGTTTGTTTTTGTTTAACGTCCTATTAACAGCCGGGGTCATTTAAGGACGTGCCAGGTTTTGAAGGTGGATGAAAGCCGGCGTACCTGAAGAAAAACCACCGGCCTACAGTCAGTACCTGGCAACTGCCCCACGTAGGTTTCGAACTCGTAACCCAGAGGTGGAGGGCTAGTGGTAACGTGTCGAGACACCTTAACCACTCGGCCACCGCGGCCCCATGCTTTAAAAGAAAATTCAAAACGTCGAAAAATTAATAGTGCCAAAATGTGTTGGAATCGTAGCATAATTTGTTTTCTTAGTTTGATCAATTTCTGAATTGCACTGGCAAAAATGTAATGAATACAATTATACAAAATCGTCAGGACAATACAAAGGTAGCACACTACAGTAAGACAGCCTGGCCATGGGCGATTTTTTTGTTAAGCAAATAACTCTTGTATTATGATATGCATAAAAAATGAAAAAAATAAATGTACACTGTTATTAGTATATTCAGTAAGAAGTAGGAGATCTAGATACAGGCTTCACATTTGTTAAAAGAAAAATTAATGAATTGGTTCCGGATTTTAAATTTCCGAATTTTCCGAAAAGTGTGTTTACACAGGAAATTGAGTTTTGCCCACAGCGAAAAATGGAAGCCCTTAGAAAAGGTAAGATAGTAGGAAAACTTAATTTACAACATATGTCAAAACAAGATTAATTCTGTCTTTGGGATAGAAATATTTAATTTTTAATATTTTTCAGAAAAAAAAATGTGTAGAGAATTGTGTCATTTTGGGTCAAATATCATAGTATTTTGCATTTTTTGAGCTATTTTCAAGCTGTTACCGTGGTATTCATAGCTCTAAAAAATAAGTTTACTTATCCTTCAGAGCTGTATTAAAATTGCAAGTGTTTTAAAGATTACAAATATATATACTTTATTAAAGGTGGTATGTAAGGTTAACTGGCAATGTTCACATATCTAAAACATGTGCCATATTTTTCAGAATTGGGCGTTTTTAATGTACACTGCTACCAAAATACGTTTACTTCACAGAGATATACAGATGAGTTAAGGAATTCACAATCATGATATTTATCAAACATTGATACTGATGTGTACAGGAGATGGGGAATTCAATCTCTCATTTTAATATTCTAGATTTGAAAAGCATTTCTGTTAAAATGTAATAATATAGATTTGTATTTCATATGTTTTGTCTCCTTTGTGCAGGCCTTAACATATTTAAGGTGCTGATTTTTTCCCCATTTTACCGTTAAAGTTGCATTTAGAAGCTGAGACATACGAGACATTAACTTACGTATAATTCCTGTTTTCATATTTATATTAGGATGTAATAATGTTTTGTTTTGTTTTGCTTTTGTGTTTTTTTGCATGTCTTCTTTTCATTTGAAATTTGTTTTAAACGGTTTACTACTATTACTTCGCTGTAAGTGTTATTTTTGATATTTTCAAAAGAAAAAGAAAAACAAAGAAAAAGAAAAACGCACGGTTTGAGGACGTCTCAGAAAACACATCATCTCTACCGTTTGCCGAACAAACGCTCAACAGCAGTCATGCGGTATCGAGCAGATCAATGCGTGAGTAAATTACGAGTTAGAAAATGACATTCAATATTCAGTACAAAAACTGAACTAATGATGAAAGTTTGGGATTCGAACAATTGTTGTTGGTTTATAATACAAACTCACTGTGTACATCAATTTACATAATTGGTGATTATATATTATATAATGCATCAAAGGTTATTGGAAATACACATATTTCAATATCAGGACCAGATTTTGATGAAAAATGAATAAAAGTATTCGAGTATCTAACTCAGTCGCGTACTTGATTTGATGCAGGTATACATGTCAGATTTACAAATTACGACATGACGACAACATCACGTGAACTGATATGAAGGGAAAAAAACTAAATAAAATAGTAATAAAAATCCAAAACAGTAACACATTACGTTGAAGTGAAAACATAAAACGTTGAAATAATGTTACAAGCAAAACTATTTCTAATTTGTAAATGGTCCGTTAATTTCTTCAGCTTTGGTTGATGATGCCAGCAATTACGTCATTGTGTGTGATGTCGACAGGGACAAAGGTGGTATATAGCAA
>NW_022979513.1:0-28843 GCF_902652985.1 Pecten maximus
TACAAGAAACTGTGTCTGTTAAATTAATTGTAACCGACTTGGCCTCATATGAAACAAACATATATGGTCACTGAGCAAATAGATAGCAAAGAAGATATGTTGTCATGTTATAATGAGATTGGAAAAAACCAGATGACACGTATAGCCTCCGCAAATCAGATACACATACATGTACGTGGTGATCACATTTCACAGTATTAATTGACGGTACAAGTACGTACAGATGCGTGTGTATATTTTGTACCACGCGCTGATAAACACACTCAATATAATAACACAATACTTCACATCAAATATGACAAACAATATTTCAATGTCGATGTATCACGAGTCGAGGATAAAAATAATATAGTATATATGTGAATAGACAAAGGATTGCAAAAGTGTACTCTAAACCGGCTTAATACAGAGATTAACCTTAACCTTGTTATATAGTTAAGAGTCACTGCATGCTTTGATTTGTCATTAAATTAATTATGTACCCGCTGTATCCCTCTGCATGTTGATTACCATGGCAACTTAACGTGGGCGCCTTGAATATTTGTTTTCTTTTATGTCTTCTATTAACAGGGACACTGAAGCGACCAGGATGTATATTCTTCCTCCATTGCCACCCATGGGATCTATTATGTCTTCTTTTTTCTTTTCTTTTTTTTTTTAATTCTAGATGTCTCCTTGACATCCGTCCACATATCACCTTTGCTGTTACGAGAACGCGAACCTGTTAAAAAAATTCTTTTACTTGCGAATGTTAATACTGCAATTAATTTTAGCCATCAATAGTGTGTAGTTCAAAGGAAACTACTCGTTCTAATGTTTTTTCGATTCGTTTCACTCACAATATTTTAAAAGGCGTACAATATTTTCAGTATGCATTTACTAAAATTCTTAAGTATTGAAATAAGGCATAATATCGTAGTACTTTGTCAACCTCTAGAGAAAGGATGACACAAGCTACCAGCCGTCCGTCAACATACATCAATCTATTGCATACACTAATGAATCACAACATGATTGTTATAATACTCACCTAGAGATGACAAAACATTTCACATCTTAATATGTTGCTGGATATCATAAACGTAAGTTGTGTTTAATGGTATCTATGTATATCATTAGTAAGATCTGCGGTAAGCTGTAAATCATTTTTACATCCTTAAAACTGCAACTTAAATCAGTAACAGACATTTTTACAAGCTTAACAATCAGGAATCTAATATTAATATATATCACCGTAAAGAGAAATGTTAAATCTTTCCAACGAGTGTTCACACAAAGAAATTTTGCTGAGTATTGAGTTCGAAGTTAAAGTTCATTTGTTCCATGAACCTATCGACCCATAAGTGATATTAACCACACGTTATTATACCTGTATATAATGTAAATACAACAGTACAATTACATGAAAAACTGGGAGTGATCAACAAAATATTGTCAGCTTGTTCTATTTTTTGTTCTTTTTTTTCTTCCAAAAACTAAGTGAATTTACCAGTTTTATTTAGCCCTTTATATCGTTTACGCTTAACAGTTCTACTAATCTAAAAACACTTGACTTTCTGAAATGATAATTCTTAAAGTTATGACATACCTAATTCGAAAATTAGAAAAGTATATATGGATAGGTAAACATTTAAGCCTGGTTGCTAAAGGGTAGGTTGATATCAAGGTCAAATACACGGATTCCATGTGTGTACTCCTGTTAGATATACAAATACAGAGTTCACCTACCTTACTGAGATATTGTTATGACCCGTCTGTGATGCAATATTCGGGCTGAAATCTACACAAAGTTGTAAGGTACATACATATGTATATTTTTAATTGCTGCTCTATAAACGTTAGGAGACTTAATTACAATGGACTTGTTTCTGAATCCTTTTTCCGTTTTCGTATATGATAAACTAGTTCAATATACTATATTAAAGGCTAAAACCAATGTCGTTTGAAAAATTAGTTTTGTTGGATAGATATTTATGAGTTATTTCCCTTCGTACATACTGTTACCATTCTCAACCCTCACTATAGTTAACGGGCTTTAACAATTATGTACTTCAAATTGTTACTGCCGTGTAATCTAAATCAGCCTGCAGCTTTGATATTATTTTCCATACATATTATATCAATTCAGCTATCGATACTGACCTGTTGTCATATTACCTTGCCTGATTTGTAATGACACTTTTCAGTTTTGGTTACTTTGTTACATTTATTGTATTATCTGTCTGGGTCGTGTTTGGTTGATTCTCTGTCATGTGTAAGCATCCGTAATCAGTCGATCCATTTTTTTCCTGATGTCATCATTTTTAGATAATAGTTGATAAACACAATATGTTATTGGCATGTATTCCCCTCGTACCTTGTACTTAATCTACAAAATGTAAATTTATGTTGATACCTAAAGGAATGTATGTATGATTAGTCAGTATCAGCATTGTATAATTTACACCTACTTCATGTATTTTCAGAATGTGTTCATTGCTTAATAAACACATTGAAGTAAACGGAACAGAGTCCAATTTATGAACACAGTCGAGGATTCCTGAACTCCATCATCGCCACCATGCCAGCTGTAGCTTGTCCTATCACGAACTGCGACCTGGATGCCGCTATCGTCGCGGCACTCATAACGGCTCATTCCGTTCATATATACCTAAACCAGAGCTGGCTGCTGCGAAAATTGAGAAAGTTAAGCGACCCACTATCATCGCTGCAGGGTCTAGTGAGGAATGGGCCTATCTTCATTCCCAGGGTCGGACTACGTGAGTGCCCCAAAAATCACTGGAGGAGACAACTTCTGGATTGCTGTGATTAGCCATTGCGTAAAGACCTTACACAGCTGGAGGAAGTATTTCTTAAGAAAATATGAACGATGTCATGGCTGTCAGCTTGCAAGGAGAGCACCATGTTTGCCAGAGGGACACCACATAACATGCAACATGATCGTAATGAAACACTTCGAAGTTATGGTGCTGGACGTAAAGGACAGGCAGGCATATGGAAGTTTATCATTGCATGTCCAGGTTGTTCATTCGACATAAATTACACCGACCCCATTATGCATGATGTACTTACCCGAGGCATCGGTTGTCCAGAAGTACAGCTGGACCTTCTAGGGCACAAAAAGGTTATGTTCCTTGAAGACGTATTCCAATTCGTCGAAGCAAAAGAAGCCGGTAAGCGCTCATCATCTTGACTACCAGACTCTCATCCAGTTGAGGCTGCCAGTAAGTCGTACCGAAAAGGAAAGTCTGACAAACCACCTTCCAAGGACACCTCCAACAAATCTGAGTTATGGCAATATTGTGGAAAAGGGGGTCATGACAGATCTGCTCCTGCCCACATACATAAAACAGGATGTACAGTATACGGACACACATGTGGACATTGCCATAGCAAACATCAGTTTGAGACGTTATGTAGAAGCAAGGACACACCCAAAGTGACAGACCGAGACACTACAAGGTAGTGCTGTATTCAATGCACTGTGTTCCGTTCACAATCCTCTAGATGGTCAACACTGCACCCTTAGGGAATCTGGCATTGTACGTTCAATTTGCACTGACCACCATGTATACGATGACCTGGCAAACCCGTGAATTAAGCAGCGCTCTTAGCCTCCACCATTTGTAAAAGTAAGTGTTAAAGTTACTGTAGACGACTACTCTGCTCTAGGTTTCACAATGACGCGAGATACCGGGACAGTTTCACTGCAAGCCATTGCTGACAAGGGATGTCAGAGCTGCCTTGCTGGTTTAAAGATGATTCGCCACCTTAGCTTACGAGAATCTAAAATTATGCCCTTAGACATTAAAATGCACAAAGCTACAAATGATGGTATATACATTCTTGGGGCGACGATTCTTCGTTTAATCGGGAAAGACAAGGCAGGTAACGTCAAATAGACCAAACAGATTATATATATATAACAAACTCATCGGACAAGCTGTTCCTCAGTCGTGAAGCGTGTGCTGCCTAAGGAATTATCCCAAATTCATTCCCAATTACTGGAGCCTTACCCCATTCAGCTAGTAAAGATGCTACTTCTTCCTTACTTGATAAGCAAGACATGACATGCGATTGCTCTACTCGCCAACAGTCACCATGGAAAACTGCCTTAACCTGCCACGACAGAAAGCATCGATCGTTTAAGGAATTACCTTCTCGAATAATATAAGTCTAGCACATTCAACAAATGTGAACATCAGACTTTATCACTTATGAAAGGACCTCCAATGAAGCTCAAGGTTGACCCTAACGCGAAACCTGTTGCCCACCACAAACCCGTATCCGTTCAAATGCACTGGCAGGAAGTAGTGAAAACTGGACTAGACGAGGGTGTCATATTTGATGTAATTGAACCCGTTCCGGTTGGTGAGGCTGTCACTTGGTGCCACAAGATGGTCGTATGTGCGAAAAATAATGGTACACCGCGTTGCACTGTTGACTTTCAGCCATTAAACGTGCATGCCACCCGCGAGACTCATCACACCGAATCACCATTCCAACAAGCCCGCCCTCCACAAGATAAAACGAAAACATTATTTAAAGCATAGAATGGCTATCACAGTATACCAATCTGCGAGGAACCCAGGCACTTAACAACATTCATTACTACTTGGGGAAGATACCGTAACAAAACTGCATATCAAGTCTGCATTGCATCTGGCGACAGCTACGGACAGTAAAACGCTACGACGAGCTCATTTTAGACATCCTAACAAAACCAAATGTGTCGGCGATGTTTTTTTGTGGTCCGACATCGTTTAAGGAAGTTTCTTCCAAGCAGTTCAATGGCTTGATATTTCACGACGTAACGTCATTACACTGAACCCCGCCAAATTCATATTTGCGGCAGACACAGTATAATTCGCTGGGTTTGAAATAACCAACGATAGAGTACGGCCTTCACAGATATATTTACGTGCCACCCTTGACTTCCCAACACACAGGAGCATTGCGGATGTGCGCTCACGTTTTGGAATGGTCAATCAATTGTCTTATCGTTCAATATGGCTCAGAACATGTATCCTTTCCGTCAGTTACTCAAACCTGACCAACCGTTTCAGTAGACCGGAAAACTTCTTCAGGGAATATAAACTTGTCATTGCCAACGAGATCGAGCATGGCGTACAAATTTTCGACTCGAGCAAGCAAACTTGTCTCGCAACAGATTGGCCAAAAACTGGCATAGGTTTTTGGCTACTACGGAAACACTGTGATTTTGCTAATGAAAGCCCCACTGCTGCCGTGATGGTTGAAGAGTTACACTTGTCGGTAGCCGGTTCACGCCTGCAGCAGAGGCGCGTTACGCTCCGGTTGCGGGAGAGGCTCTGGCAGTAGCATATGCCTTTGATAAAGCCTTTGACAAATTGAGCATAGCTGTTGATCACAAACATTTATTGAAGTTTTTTGGTTACAGATCTCTGGAGGATATCCCGAACAACAGACTTCGTAACCTCAAAGGGAAAACACTACGATACAGGTTCCGAATGCTTCATGTGTCTGGCATAGGCCATCGCGCTGCAAATTGTATATCCCGCCACCCTATTGGTGAACTTTTGTTAGAGGACGATATCGCAGAAATGTGCTTTTCTTCTGCCAACATCACCCATTCCAGTCCAATGAATGATCAACGCACACGGACTAGCATTCGTCGAAGGGTATGTTATAGAATCAGCCTCCGCAACGCGACGCATTCAGTCTACGATCTATAACCTGGGAGCGCGCGAGATCCGCCACTACCAGCGATAACAACATGTAGGCGTTAGTTGCTTTTATAAAAACCGGCTACATAACACGCGCCACGAGCTAACAAGACCCCTGAAAGAATACTTCCCATTCCATGATGACCTCCACGCACAGTTGATTGTGTTGTACTTTATAACCCTCACTTCGGAAAGAAATCCTCGCCGTTCGGCATTCAGCA
Source organism: Pecten maximus (assembly GCF_902652985.1). Lineage (NCBI taxonomy): Eukaryota > Metazoa > Mollusca > Bivalvia > Pectinida > Pectinidae > Pecten > Pecten maximus. The sequence continues at coordinate 5,927 of NW_022979513.1, forward strand.
CATGAAGGGCTACCTCAATGACGCCAAGAGCTTCCCTACACACATCTTGCAACCACTGCAACAGTATTGCCCTATCGAACCCAAGTGCACCCCGATGCCATTATCTACTCTTAACTACCCATTCCAATGTGTATGCGCAGATTTTTTCCATCACATGGGGCACAATTATCTAGTAGTAGTGGATCGTTATTCGAACTGGCCGATAGTGAAGAACGCATCTGAGGGCTCCAGTGGTTTAATAGACTGCCCCAGAAGAACATTTGGTAATCTCTGCATCCCTGATGGACTAGCGTCAGATGATGGACCCGAGTTTATTTCTTTAGCAACACTCCAATTTCTTAGGAACAGGGGAGTTCACCATAGACTTCATCTGTAGCTTATCCACATCGTAACTTCCGTGCTGAAGTTGGAGTCGAGACGATAAAGCGTCTGATCATTTGCAACACCAGCCCTCATTGACCTGAACACCGACGCATTCCAACGCGCTGTTCTGTAGTAGCGAAACACCCCTGACAGAGACTCAAAATTATCTCCTGCTATGTACTGGTTCGGTCGTCCCATACGAGACTTTATCTCTATAATACCTGGTCGGTATTTCCCCAACAAAACATGGTCTGAAACTCTAGTAACTCACGAAGAGGCCCTGCGAATTCGCCACATGCGAGATAGTGAACTTTAGTCCGAGCACACCAAACGACTCCCACCTCTCGCAGTCGGAGATCATGTCCGTATCCAAAATCAAGTTGGTCCTCATCCTCTCAAGTGGGACAATACTTGAATTGTTGCCGAAATGCGCAAGTTTGACCAATACACGGTACGCATTGATGGATCAGGCGTGTTACTTTGCGTAATAGGAAATTCTTTAGGCAATATGTTCCCGTCATTACAACACGAGCACGCCTGACCATTGATAATGACATTGTGTCTTTGCGATTCGCAATAATTCCTCCTACTATATCCCCAAATGCCAATGTCATTGAGGGACACTAAACCTCTATGTAAGGACTCACGTCCTCATAATTACCCACTCCGTTAGCTCATAGTACCATACAAAGTACGCCACGTCCATCTCTAACTGCTCAACATCTGACACCATCTGTTACACCAGATATCTCCAGTCAACGTCGTCTAGAGTTTGACCCTCCAGCAACCTCAATGGACAAATCCAACACACCGCCAGCTACTGCTTCACCTACCTCGAGTGACAGTTGCCTTGTTTCTAACTGGAACATTCCTGAAGTGCTATATGGTTTAGTGCTGTTTAATCGTGATTCAGTGTTTATTTAGTTTATCAATGAACAATTAGTCGAACACTTTTTCATGACCTCCATCGTTTAAATCATTCTTTGTTTGATTATCCGTCCATATCAAATACTTCGGAAAAGATAGAGGATTGTATGTATGATTGGTCAGTATGAGCAATATATAATTAACATCTACTTTATGTTTTTACAAACTATGTTCATTGCTTAATAAACACATTGAAGTAAACGGAACAGAGACCCATTTAATACCTAGTATTTGTAAACAACATATAGCATGCCAAGCGGAAGATCGGACAATAAAATATAAGTTCACTGGTAAAGAACATGTGTATATAAGTTTCTGTGGAGTTATTTTCGGTGAACAATTTGTTATAATTGATGGTGCGATCACACTTACCTTCAGATATGATTTTATAATGCATTATCATATTACCCTTGTTTCAGATTCATTTATCAAAGGAATGCTAATGCATCTCTCTGAGGAGTTAAAACGGATTTTTCAAAGAGATATGAGATAACAAAACACTTTGTGGCTGACCGATAACAAGCCAAGAAGTCCTATATTTTTTTTTCATACACGTTTATCAAAGCACGCGACCTTTTGATGGATTGTATGTCTATGTAACATGAGTTCATCAAAAACACTAAATATGATATAGCGTCCATATTGATCGCACACTTGCGTGCGTTATGATATGACCACACTAGCTCGGGTCGACCAGTTATTTTACGGAAGAAAATTAATTTCATTGTCTGTTGCTGTCCATTCATATATACACACTTGTTATAGAGCGAGGCGTTTAAACTATATATGTCAGTTTTTAAACGGTCAGCCGTAATGAGCAATTTAAAAAGCATCTTAACTTTGCATTAAAGGTACTGGTCGAGTTCAATATAGGATCAATTATCGCCTATCGATCGCAATTTTATGCCTTATAATCTTCTACCCCACAATTTTAGACCAAACATTTTATATCTAACATCTTAACAAATCTTTTAATTAGAAATAAACTGTCAACCCAACTATGATTTACCTGTGGATATTGGCTTAAATCTATAATAGAGGAAGCCAACTGGTAAGTTAGACGACAGGGTACAAAAAATTGATTTTTACTATTCAGTACACGAAAACGCCATCCTATATGACGATGTTCGTTATTGATTCATGTACAAAGACATGAAAACCTGATACAGCGTACTGCTTAATAAGGCCATCTTGTATCTACGGCGGGCATTGCAATCGGGAAGACCTACCTGCATGTACATTGTTACGAGGTTGTATATCACATCCGCCTACACTTGGGTGTACACCGGATATTATTTCCTAGCTATATACGAAAGTGTACACAACACTCGTAATTGCAATATCATTAGAGAGTGTCAATGTTACTGATTCAGTCCCTTTGATGGTTCAGGGCGGAAATGTCGCATATGATTTCACAATATCTATGTGACATCAAAGCACAAATTCCCAGTAAAAGGTATGTACAGCTTAACAACGAATGAAATCAACAAGTTAGAACAAATATGGTATACTATCTTAATTTACGACACAAGAAATTCTTTGTTAGTGTAAATATGTTAACTTTGGTGGTTTAAACATAAATTTCAAGATTGCATAAATCAAGTCTTTTCTGACAAATACTTCTGACCTTAGAATGCTTCCACTACTCTTTAGAGCTTTCGTGGGTCTGTCATTTATCACCGCTTGATGTACACCTGTGTGTAACTCCGATAGCATAACTCATAAAAATATGACACGAAAATAATGTGCTTGATATATTTTGCGTAGGCATCAAAGAGAGTTTCATTATCAGCCAGGGTAATGGTCAATTAAATCGCCGTTATCGTTACATTAATGAGGATGGTTCAACTCTGATAGCAGAAGTTCAGTACAGTACACTCCACTGTCGGCAATAGGTCCCTGGTGTGCATCATCAACTTCCATTAGGAGTGGAAGCCAGGACTGAGGAGATGAAAGTCTGGACTGATGAGATGAGCGCTCTTGTCTGCTCGAGATATATTTTGAGAGATCACTGTTCATTATGGTGGCCTACATGTGACATTTCGTCTTCTTACTTTGTTGTCTTACCAAACCCCACCCAAGCGAAAAGACGCCATTCGAATTCTACGCCTCGGCGTCTCCTTCTCTTCGATTTTCCGTCTTTAAACACAGATCATCATCAGATACAAGACGCTTTTTCTACGTTCGTGCTTCAGTGCAACTCCACTTAATTAGCTCCGTTTTGGTTCATAGGACTGTGACCCGAAATGGGTACGAATACGAAATTAGGATGAATGTAAACAATGAATCTGTTTCCATTCGACACCCGTCATTGTTGATATTTGAATCAATAATATTCAATGGCCCTAATGTCAACTAAAACAAGATTGTAGACTGGATTGCCTGCCTTCGTACAATTTATCGCTAGGCTGCGCTCAAGAGTACTAAGACAGACTAGAGTTGTCATCATGGTTAGGATCCTGACAAGGCGAACTCGGATTGGTCAATTTGATCAACGAATCGTTGGTTCGATTTCATTCTTGGGATTCCTTCTTGTCAAAATAGTAACGTTTGCAAGATAAAGCTTCTACATTATGAGTCATTCAGAACGGTGATTGTATTAAAACAAATCAAAAACGCTTTATCCATATTCAGCGGTAGTGTGACGACTGTATAAGTAGATTATTGTAAGCCACCCCATTTAATTTTATGTACAAAGGGAGGTAAGTCAGACTATGAAATATTGGTTATATTTCGATTCGAATTCGCCGTCTCAGCACCGGAAGTTGGAAGTCAGAATAAAACGAAAACGCTGACAATCTGTTTGTCCTCCTCTTTTTAGATAAATATGCAAGTTTATCATGTTTCCAATGTTTTAGAATGATTGTTTCATGTGCATAAATGATTCCATTATACAAGTGAATATGTAGATTAGTACGAATACCGATGAAAGTGGAAATACTACGATTTTGCTGATGTGTGAAGCCAGATCACAATCTATGTTACCTGAACGTTTTAGAGACTACCTATACTATGCTCCACATTTCAGTGTATACAGTGACAACAGCCCACTACAGTATATCTTCACTACACCAAAGCTTGACGCCACCCGGTTGCGATGGGTCTCTGAGTTGGCCGATTTCAAGTTCAAAGTCTACTACAAACCTGGGCGTAACAACAGTGACGCAGATGGCCTTAGCAGAATGCCACTGGATATCAACAAGATGATGTCTGAATGTTCTTAACAGTGTTCGCAGGAGATGATACATACTACTGTACAATCAGTGAGGGATCAGGAGAATGTCCTTGTTGCGAGTCTGGTCTCGTAAATGGCAAAGCAGGAATTTAAAAATCGGGCTGTGATCCCGATAGAAGTAGAAGAACTACGAAAAGCACAGATAGCAGATCCTTATATTTCTTCAGTCCGGAAATCTGTGGAGTTCGGGAAACCACTACCCATTCTAGAAAAGCAGAGTTTGAATGAGGGAGCTAAATTACTAGTACGAGAATGGTCTAAACTTCAACTAAGGGCAGATGGTGTACTTGTTCGGAGGATTTTCTTCCAAGAGAAGGCACTTGCTACCAGATAGTGTTACCACAGGAATACCAGGATTTAGTATGCCATAAACTTCACAACGAGATGGGACACCTAGGTGCTGACCGCGTACTTAGTATGGCACGAGAGCGTTTTTACTGGCCACGGATGTCAACATATATAGAGGATTATATTCAGAAACGGTGTGATTGTTTGAAGGACAGAAAACCACTTCACCAGTACTGCGCTCCGTTAAAACCGATCATAACAACTCATCCGTTTGAGTTGGTTGCCATTGACTTCCTGCATTTGGAACGTTCTAAAGGCGGTTACGAATATTTATCCTGCAACTGCCACCGCATTGTCGGAATACACCCACCGTATATATTTTTGCTGTATACGGCAGTGACGGAAAACAGCTGTATTTTGGAATCTTAGCACGTGCGTCAGTTCGACTGACCTACTTCAAAGTGAAACTACGTTTAAAAGGCGAACATATTTCTGTCATTTTTGACACCGTTTCACTTCAAAATGATTATTTTTGATGATTATTTTCATGACTGTTGCAGGATAAATAGAATACATGGTCAGTGTCTTAAAATATAAGCTGTTATTTTGGCTCGGGACAGAAAGACAAAAGTGGCTCGCCAAGGCTCGCCACTTTTGTCTTTCTTTACCCTCGCCAAAATACAGCTTATATTTTAAGACACTGACCATGTATTCTCTATATATTGGTTGTCATGGATCATTATACTCGCTTCGCGCAGGCCTATGCAACCAAAAACAAGTCGGCTAAAACAGCAGCAGAAAAGGTGTTCAGTGACTTCATTCCTCGGTTTGGTTTACCACATCGCCTTCATCACGACCAGGGACGATAATTTGAGAATAAGTTTTTCCATCAATTACAGAAATTATGTGGAATCGGTCGATCAAGAACCACACCCTACCACCCTGAAGGGAACGGACAGGTTAAGAGATTCAACCGAACGCTTTTACAAATGTTTCGAACCCTTTCCAAGGATGGAAAGAGTGACTGGAAAAGTCATCTTCAGCAAGTAGTCCATGCCTATAACTGCACAAAACATGATGCAACAGGGTACTCTCCATTTTACTTGCTTTTCGGCAGACACCCACGTCTTCCGGTGGACATTATCTTCGGGCGTTCAACGAAGACACGCAAGCAGCAAATCACACTAAGTATGTAAAGGTTTGGGCAGATCGTATGGAAGAGGCCTACAAAATTGCTTCGGAAAACGCGTCACGGAGTGCGGCTAAGGGCAAACGACAACACGATTCTCGGTTTATCAGTAATTCACTGGTTGAGGGAGATCGCGTGCTTGTAAAGAATCTTCGCGAGAAGGGCGGTCCAGGCAAACTACGGTCTTTCTGGGAACAAGATATATATGTGGTTCTTCGGAAAGTCGCAGAGGATGCACCAGTATACGAAGTGAAGCGAGAGAGTGGCAAAGGAGAGATCCGCAGACTTCATCGTAATCTGTTGCTACAGTGTAATTCCCTTCCACTGAACGTAGACAGCTATGTTCCAAGGAAAAGGGTTCGGCACAAAAGGAAATCAGAAACTTCTGTAGTTTTGAAAGACAAACCAACAGACAATTCCACATCGGACTCTGAAGTAGACATTATCGTTTCGAAGGATTTCAATCCTTTCGCGACACCGTTCGTTCCCAGCGCGATGAGTAATGTACCAGAAACAGAGGACATTGGTAGTGGGAATGATGACCCTAGTTTTGTGACTGTTTCCGACGGCGCGGATGTTACTTCAGATGATGATGCAAATCCAGACGCGTCTAGTGATTCTTCGGATGGCGAATCTCGGTTGGATAGCACAGATAGTGAAAGGTCGGAGTCCGGAACCGACGCAGGAACTTTGTCAGATTCTAGGAGACGCAAACCTCCTAAACGTTTTACCTTTGATACCCTGGGAAAACCCAGCTATGTCCAAAAGCTAGAAACTAGGTTGAAGGGCTTTCCAGATAGTTGGGATATGTGGGGGCCAGAAACTTTAGTTTGACCAGATGATTATTTCATGGTTCAAAGAACAAAATGTATTTGCAGTTGAGTGTGTGAGTGCAACTAGAAATCCATGATTATTGAACTTTGGAACTTGTATATACGTTTAGCTATGATTATAGCATTGACTGTTCAATTACTTTTGATTTTGTAGTTCTCAAAAAGTGTTATTTTTAACGCATGACGTATATCGGAGGATACCAATGTGTCAACCAACATTAGTGTTTAGGAGTTGTAATTGGAACGGCCAACTGATTACACAAAATCACATTTCTTCTTTAGTAGAAGACGTAACCTTACTATGTACATTTTTTTTAACTTAAACAGGTGGATGGCACTTCGACCTAACATGTCGAGATAAATAGAGTCGATAGTCTAGTCTCAGGGTTACAGAGGTCATGAATGATTTCGGAGTCAAGAGTCGTAAATGTCGAGACGACATTCGTTTCTTGGGGGGAGAGTGTGACGACTGTATAAGTAGATTATTGTAAGCCATCCCATTTAATTGTACAAAGGGAGGTAAGTCAGACTGTGAAATATTGGTCATATTTTGATTCGAACTCGCCGTCTCAGCACCGAAAGTTGGAAGTCGGAATAAAACGAAAACGCTGACAATCTGGTTGTCCTCCTTTTTTCAGGTAAAAATGCAAGTTTATCATGTTTCCAATGTTTTAGAATGATTGTTTCATGTGCATAAGTGATTCCACTATACAAGTGAATATGTAGATTAGTACGAATACCGATGAAAGTGGAAATACTACGATTTTGCTGATGTGTGAAGCCAGATCACAGTGACGTCATTAGCGTGTAGGCTCTCACAGTTTAGAGTAAATGCTTGTATTTTCTAGACTTTATATACGAATATTTGAATGCGATATTAGAATATTGTAGAAATAAAACAATTGGTTACTTTATATTTTAAATGCAAAGTATTTTAGACAAGTTTAGTGTTGGAAATAGCATGACAGGTCACGTGATTTCGGTGAGATTGTTCTGGCGGGAAAGCAGACTTGCGCGATCCCAGAATCCCTTGCGTAATAATGACCTCCATGATGTTTACTTCCGTTCCATTTAAAGATGTCCCATTTGACTGCGATTACTGATGCTGTCATGTATATGTAATGATTTTAGAAATTAACATTTGTATTTGAATTCATGAATTGTTACCAACGAATAGTCTGTTAATTAAGAAGTCAGACATATATTATAGTCAATATATAATTAATTTTCTATTAATTATAGATCATCAATAGATGTGATATACTCACATTCCATACATTTATTGGTAACTAGTCTAGTCATCAATTAGTGAATTTATCTAGTGTTGTAATTGGTTGTGGATCAATTATGATTGTTCAAAGTTATAAAGTAAGTTTGTTAATTGAATCATGCCCTAGTCACAAGCCATAATATGAGTTTAATTTGTTTATTTAAAATATGTACCTTAGACACAAGCCAGAGTTTTATATTATATTGTACAAGTTATTACATTTGTATTTGTATCGGTCTCAGCACCGGAAGTTGGAAGTCGGAATAAAACGAAAACGCTGACAATCTGTTTGTCCTCCTCTTTTCAGATCATCCAATACATTTCCCCGACCGCTCGATCCCGGTAACAGTAGCTTGTCAAAGAGCATATCCGTAGTGAACGCCTTCGTTGTGTTGAACGTTACGGGGACCTCGAGCGTCTTGAAGCAGCAAATGTTTGTTTCGTTTCTCAAATCGTTTCTCATTGAGATAGATTAAGTTTTTGTTTTGTTTTTTGTTTGCACAGTGAGTATGCTATTTAGAAACTGATCATCCATGATCTATCAAAGTTTCTTCTCTAAGTCTTAATGATGTCGTAAATGCTTTTAGTGTTGTCAATTTTGGCCACATCTAATCCTTCATAGTTGCGAGTGTCATCGGTGATACCTAAAAATAAAACAGACATATTAATGACACTATAAATAACGGTTTATTCAAATATGTGACATTGTTCATATACAAAAAAAATGTACGTGTATCTCTCCTAATCATTTCCATTTGCATTCGATTATAACTCTCACATAATTGTTATTTGTTTAATTATATGAATAACAATATCAGTGACGACGTCACTATGGAAATTCAGTGATGACGTCATTATAATATTAATTGTATATTTGACGTCACCAAAATGTGTGCAACCGGAAAAAAATAACTTGATCAACCAATGTAACATACAACAATTTATGTATTAATAAGCAGTATCTTCTTTGGAAAGTAATTGTCATATAATTCTCACAGCATTTCAGACAAATTGAATAACAAGAGATCCAATAAACTTTAAGGAAAGCAAAAGAGAACACACGAACGCTTTATACTTAATTTGGTAAATATAGTCGTCACCACATTTTTCAAACAATTGATGCCTATTTCAGACATTGGTGTTCGAAACTTACTATTTGTCTGCATTCCATAAGATACTGGCGGCTGGGAAGACAATTTAAGCTTCCTTCTGAAAACGTTTAAGTTTTGATGATTAAATAGATACAGTATTCTTTCAAATCACAAAATGACGATATCCCTCGTATTTGACATTCCAAAATATATATAGTTATTTTGAAGATGCAAACACAGTTCACTTACGAAATCCTTAGAAAAAGCAAAATTAATCCAACGTTGCAGCAAATGGAAATTCCTAGAAGAGTTCCCAGAATAGCGTAACCAGTGACGTGTTCGGTATTCTACAAGATAATAAAATGTTACTCGCTGTAAGTCTCAGAAGGTTAGCCTTACGTATATTGTTTTAAATAATATCACTGCTCCAGAATACACACATATTGATGCTGTAAAAAAACAGATTTACATGCATTTTTCGGCATATGTTTATTATCATCAAATTTACATTTTCAAGCCATTCCATACATTTGTTTAATCATTTTTCATTGATTTTTGTTATGAAAAAAAAACTAGTAAACATATCAATGGATGTGAATTGTGATATGTAATTTAACAATGCTTTTTTTCAAAACTCAAAGACAGCCCATCTATATATATATATATATATATATATATATATATATATATATATATCCATTGTTCATATATGTGTATTGATGTACAATTTGTACTTACTGTGAACATCGCTCGTGGAATTGCGTCTGTTTGGTTTTGGGAGACTTGTGCGAATCAAAGGAAAAAGGATTCTTGATGAACAACAACGTACAAAGTAAATAAAATGGCAATTTTGTTTAATGAAGGGTCGTCGTTGTAAAAATGCAGTTTTTCACAACCTGCATTGATCTATAAAAATTCTATCAGCATAATTATTCGAAGCCCCTCTCTGTTTTCAACCTAGAAATATGATATTGTTGAGCTGGTCAGAATAGGTAGCACAGTCATTCAATTTCACCTTTAGAATGATGTATATATTTTTTTTTTAAATAATTGTTTCCTTTTGCCAATCAGATTGATCCTTTAAACTGTCTCTACCTAATGATTTAAAACCTATATATATTGACCTGACATTCCAATTAATTACATTGAACATTTGATACTCAACTTAATACATAACCGCCGTAAACCAGTCGGTAGTCAGTGATTGTCAATATTTTAAATATGAAGTATTTGCATAACTATTATCATACAATGTCGAATCTGTCCCTCTTTACTTTAGTAACCATTCTATATTTTCAACCAATGGTTTCTATTGCTAACCAAGGATTTTTAAGACAATAAGATTGGTTTTCAAAATGCGATAATTGTTGCCATTATCTGCTTCAATGTATCTTATTTCATTCCAATGACATATTTCTGCGTGTCTGGAACAGATCGTGTCCAAACAAGGGACTTCTGAGCCAGAGACCATACACTATAGTTATCGTTATTGTTCTCCACAACCAAATTACAATATAACCGATATACTGATCCAGCATTATGTTGACAACAAGCTGTCTTCTATAATGATTTGGAATTCTGATAACAGGTTATTCATTTCAGTGAGTTGTTAAGTCACCACTGTTTCTAAATTTCCATTAAATAGTCGGTAAAAGTAAGCCATTTTAAAATTGTGATTGATATTTTAAGTCGAAATGAATACTTAGTTTTACAGAATGAAGAATATTTTCATGCGTAACTTCGAAACCCGAAAAAACGAAGTCGGTTTACAAAAAGTAAAGGATCTGATGTCGGCAAGCTTCACTTGCTAAAATTAAAGCGTGATTATCTATCGATAGCGATACACAAATTGATCTGGATTAGACAGCTAATACTGATGTCCTATTTCCATCATGTTTATCTTACCTTCACACTGACCGTTAACCCTGTTGCATACATTGTCCTTGCAATTACAAGGACATGACTGATTACAGCGAGTACCATAGAAACCAGCATCGCATTCTGTAAAGATATTTTGAATTATATTGATACTTAAGTTTTATATCACTGCCATATGAATATGTAAATATTTCACATCATACATAATTGGTAACGTACTCCATATATCTAGGCAAAACTGGTGTCAATTTTAGAAATGGTATACGAATTGTCCCAGTTCCACCTCGCAAATGTACACATCATTTTCTATCTACAAGGTTACCCATATTTAATTCAACTTACCTTCACAATGACCGGTTTCCTTTTTACATACACTGTTCTTGCAGTTATCAGAGCAGGGAAGATCGCAGCGAGTACCATAAAAACCAATATCACATTCTGTAGAGAAAGAAAAACGTAAGCAAATTCTGAATCACAAAGTTATTAATGGCTGATACTCGAGCGCAAATGATTCAAAAGTTATTAAATTTGCAGCGCAGTAAACAAAATTAAACTAAATAAGTAATTTGAGGACCTAGCTTTATTACGACTGTAATGTAAGTATTCACAAACTGATTCATTGAGACAATGAACTGTATTCAAAACCGATTTCCTACTCAAATGTTGCAAGTATGTAAGCAACAATATCTGATTGGAGTAATTTGTGGTTTTTTTTACTCAAATTAAATCATCTAAAAACTATTTGTAACTACAGCAATCAGCATGTTGCACTTTAAGGCCGTAAGTTTAATTCATAGTAAATTTTCGCAAATAAGATGTGTGATATACATTTGCATTGACTCTACATTTTCAACTTTGTCAGGCAACTAAATTTTCGACTTTATCTTGATACATTACTTTTGAACAGACAGACAGCCGATAGAGAGAACTATACAGGGACAAAGTAAGATACACAGACAGGATTAAGAACAGAAGAAGAAAAAACAGAGAGAAGAAAGATGATGCGAAAAATAAAGTAAAGAGAAAACAATAACAAAACACCATTCTGATGTTAAATGGGATAAAATACAGCATGGTGTTTACCATACCCATGCATTTCCCGGCTTGCATGCTGCAAAGGTTATTTTCACAGTTAGTAGGACATGCCTGATTGCAGACACTGCCGTGAAATCCTGGATCACATTCTGTAAAATAAAAGGGTTTAAAAGGGTTATTTGTTTAGATATCAGGGGCGGATTATATATAAGGCGGGGAGGGGGGAGGGGGTGAAAAAGATAACACGCTATTGTTTCAGGTTTAGTTAGTGAAAAATGCCAGAAACAAATTGTCCGTTTTGTATACTGCAGCTTTTATTTTTTGTTGCAATTGTCCGTACACGTCTGGTTGCAGCTATTACTACTGTCAAGTAAGTTATCACAAGGTGGTATTTAGATAATGCCCTGTATACTGGTCAAGTGTCATTGAATCACCACCAAGACAACGAAATGTATTCGATTACGATTCCCTACTCCAATGTTGCATGTATGTTGCTGGTATGGTGTTCAGATTGGACCAATCTGTGGTTTGTTTCAAATATCAAATCACTTATATTTGTAACTACAAATAGTTTAACCAATTAATTCTTAAACACACAAAGAATTCTGGATCTTGTTTATGTTCTGTTGGAGAACATTTTTATAGATTTTAGTCAATCAGATGTCATATTGTTCAACACATTAATTACCATTGCCATGGCTAAAGGGAGAGTAAATGAAGTAATGAACATGTGCAAAGTACAAATAATTTGGACATGCCAAAGCCGATTTCACTTTCAGATAGGTAAACATTTACCTGGCTTATGAGTAGAAATGGAATGAAACGTTGATAAAACTTATTTATTTCTTTCAAATTCAATTATAAACATTTCAAGTGTGGTCGTCGTAATTGGTAGACAAGTTCTAAAAAAACGTTTTACTTATAAATTGATATTTTCGTTTTATATATTTTATCTACGAAGTCACTTAAACTGTATTAAGTATGCATAATATAATTATGATAGAAAGAGCTGTATATATACCCTGATTTCTGCAGTCAACACAATTAAAAGGGAGCATCTGACACCATGGCACATGATTGAAAGACCATGGCTGAAACGAGCATAATGATAGGGAGTTCTTAACTTTTTTGCATCCTATGTTTTACACTAACAACAACTATACACTGGGAGACACGAATGCCCTAGTTTTTTTTCATATTTTCTACATAGAATTTTTCACCAATTTAACCAAATGAGCACTAATTTAGCACAGCATGAACTATATTCTTTTCATAAATATACCTAATTACGGAAGCCAGTTAGGGTCACAGTGAAAAAATATATTATGTCGTAATAACGACTTAGTATCTCGTAATAACGACTTAGCTATGTCGTAATAACGACTTAGTATCTCGTAATAACGACTTAGTTATGTCGTAATAACGACTTGGTATCTCGTAATAACGACTTAGCTATCTCGTAATAACGACTTAGTATCTCGTAATAACGACTTAGTTAATTCGTAATAACGACTTAGTATCTCGTAATAACGACTTAGCTGTGTCGTAATAACGACTTAGTATCTCGTAATAACGACTTAGCTATGTCGTAATAACGACTTAGTTATGTCGTAATAACGACTTAATATCTCGTAATAACGACTTAGCTATGTCGTAATAACGACATAGTATCTCGTAATAACGACTTAGTATCTCGTAATAACGACTTAGCTATGTCGTAACAACGACTTAGTATCTCGTAATAACGACTTAGCTACGGAAGCGTATAGGGGACACGACATACTTATTTATAATACATTATGTATAGTTATCATATCCCGTTTTACACACATATTTACTGTTATCTTGAGATAGATATGTCGACATAACATACTTTGTCTTCACAGTTTACAGTTAAATAATCTAACTTATACATATAAAATCATCTATCTAGAGTAAACATATGTCGATATACACAATGTCAGTATAAGTCCTTATAACCCTATCTTGACTTGTTGCATTATATCTAATATGTTAATTTTACCGAAATCGACCTGTATATATATTTTCCCTGAAGTTGAATATTTTATCGAGTTTTCGTGACATATTTAGTTTTATCAAGATGTGTGATGTCGAGAAATCGTCTTGCAATATGGCTATTCGGGTAACATGGAATCGTTTTTACAACAACTATATCAATAATTCGAGTTTGACATTTCGAGAAATTCTACAACATCATGACAAGTTGAGTTGACGTAAGTCAAATTCATTAAACAGACACAACAATTTGACATAAAATAATGCGGGAATAATATATGTACTATAATGTATGTCGAGAAGATTACCTGGCGTTCTTTATATACATTTGTAGCTAGGTTTAGACGGCGATTTGGAAAATTTCTGGTATATTAGCCAATCAGAGCCAAGTATTGGTCCAAACATAATCTTATAGAAAGTGATCTTCATGACGAAGATTAGTCTTAACCATGAGGGAACTTCTTCATACAAAGGTGGAGTTCTCGATTGTGATTGGCTGATGTAAAAGCCCAATCACAGTCGAGTAGACGCTCAGATTTCTTTCACAGGGACATAATTTCCCAGCTTACGATCCATACATGCGTGTTAAAACAATATTGTAGGCTAAGAAATCGCGCCAAGTCCCTGGGATTTCTTTCGTATGAAAAGGGTTTCCACATTTAAAACAAATCTTAATCATGACGATAAAAATACACAAAAACTTTTTTCACACAGGTCAACTTTATTTTACAAATACAAACACTTAAGTTTCAATCTTAAGCTTTTTGCCATTCTTTACGACGATGACCATACCGACACTGTCCGGAACATGAATGGTTAAAGAGTCGTTCGAGTTCACTAGCACTGCATTTTCAAACATATTTTCCTTAGATCCGTCGTCCGGGTTCTTTATCGCTGAGGAGTAACTAAGGGGAGCACCTGTACTTGAACTTGATTGTAAAGCAACAGAGTTTTCAATATTCTGGTTTTCTGTGTTTCTAACAGGTGGATTCAGAGAGTTACTGATATCCTTGAGCATATGCGTGAGTTCGCGCTGGTATAGATTTACAGCAGAGATGCGGTGCCAGGATCTTGAAGTTACAGCTTTATCATCAAACCCCTGGTTATAGAGTGTAGTACAACATGTGACACGTCCGCTATGATTGGAAATATATCTACCACTTGTATCAATACCGGCCCCAATCCTTTGTTTTAACGTGTACACCAATTCTAAGAGAAGTAAGCTCTTTCATACGGGAATCCAGTGATTTTCTGAAGTTATCAAATGAAGCACTGTTACGCTGAAACAAATTTATTTCCTGACGATTCAATTCGTCGCGCAAATGTCTCTTAATTCCAGATCCAATCTGTGCTAGAGTGTTGGGAGGGTACGGCGTTCCGTCTTTCCTCATAATTTCGATAATAATCTGGACAGCCAGAAATCTAATGCTTTTGTATCGGTCATACTCAAATCCAAGGGAAGTGCGTACTGTTCATTATATGTTTCCGGCAACGTTTTCCGGTGAACCACCCAGTCGTTCCATATCGAAACACACCATTTAGTATTTGATCTTGTTTTCTTTCGAATCCTGTCAATGTGTTTTTTAGCCACATCCTCCGACGATAACGCGGGCCTAAAGCGTTCGGAATTCCTCGATACTTGAGCATTATCAGTTCTAAATGCCGATAAATTCAATGTCGGAATAAAAGTTTCTAATTGTGTCAAACTGACAGACGCCCAGCTCCGCCCCTCTGAAAATCATGAAGATTTTTCTTAATATCATCTAACCTTTACTACCGTAGCAGTTTCCAAACCAGATAGTCGGAGGATAAGTCAGGGAATTTCTGATGCAAGAACGCTTTACAAAAGAGTATTGGAGGTGTATGATCCTGGCAGTGAGATGGCTATAGTTTGGGCCGGTAAAATTGAAAGGCTAAAGCCAGTAAGAGGCTAAATGTCTGCATATTAGAATCCCGAGAAACGCCCAGTAATTTTATCTATTCGACGAGAACTTGAGTACAGATTGAATCGAAGTAATAACATTGCTTCCATAAAACCATCATGTGTGATAATTTCAACAAAACAATCACTGTACGGGGTATAGTATGGGCTACATTTTAAGCTGTACAGTGTACATTCTACAAACGGCAATTCAAAAACAAAAGCTTTTTAAATTTTACTAGTAGACTACATATATCTTCAGCGCAGTGTTGCTAAACATGCTCAAATGGGGGAAATGTGCCAGGTATGGGGATGCATAAACAAGGGCAGATAACCATGTAAATTCACTTATGAATCATGTTGAAAGGTTCTACCGAGTTAACCGTCATATAAATCTTGTTCATGCCCAAGTTAATGTCCTAGACATGTATAAATCATGGGGATCTTATGAGCATACTTAAAATCTTATCCCTTCAAATAACGAAATGGTATAGAAAATTTCCTAATAAGATGAAGAGCCCAGCAATACAACATATCAATTTAATTACAGTGAAACATCGGTATTTAAACCTCATTAGAGACTTGACAGAATTGATAATAGTGAGTGTGACCATGCGGACAGGTCTTTCCAGTTGCTATTTTTCAGTATATTTTCATAAGTATTTTAATTAGCAAGTGGGCTTCATTATATTAAACAGTAGTTGCTTAAGCATTAAACTGCATTCAGTTGCCATTAATGGGTATATGAATGCCAACTAGACAAAGGCAAATCCAACGAATCAAGAACAATGCTTATATTTACAATTTTTGCAATATGTTCATCACATAAAAAATCACTGCATTTTTTTATTTTTTTATCATTTGTGATGGTGCAGTTGGAACAGCCATCGTCCATCAGGGTATGTGGTCTCCAACGTTACAATTATAGCGTCGTAATAATGATGATGTCAACTATTACTAACCTATAGTTGAACTATAGGTCCATGGTAGCTATTGAGTTTGGAAATGATATATCAGTCTATGATGAGGTCAATATAGTGTTATACCGACCTAGTAGAGTGAAATATTAGCCGAGAGCGAAGCCCGAAGTCAATATTTTAGATATCAAAATATCGACATCTACATGACTAGGATTTCGCCAATGAGAATTGAGGAAAATCGGAGCATATCTATATTTTATGCATTTAGGTTTATGTTTTACATCCGGCGGACCCGTATATTAGTGCAAAAGCCTTCCTGCGATAGTGTTTTAGTGAGGTATTCTATATCTTTAATGATATATTGAAAAATATGTATGATCTAATCATATCATTGTTTTTGAACATTAACCATCTTGAGCAGTTTATTACCCTGTGCATGGGCTCTGCTTCAAAAGCACATCAGCATATCGGCTATAAGATATGTACAATGCAACAATGATAATTTTTTTAGAAAATGTAATGATTTCATCAGTGTGATTTTTGGAAAAAGTGTGTGTGTTTTATTGTCGTTATAATATGATAATTATGACAAAGTGTCCGGTTTTCTTTAAATTCATTTTTCTCAGTGATTATTTAAAGGATAATTTAGGTCGATATGCCAAATATCTTGCTCACATGCGGTGTCAGATCAGTTAATAGCGGCGACGAACATTGATGTACAATGTTATTGAAATGTTCATTTCTATATTATGAACCAAAGGTGAAATTATGCAGTACATTTGTACCTACTGTTAAGATTTTTAAATTAGGCGTTAACAAAGATATTTTCAGCAGAATGGTCAAAGCACAATGTAAAAACAACACCGCATTTGAAACAGAGTTTATTTTGTTTCATTTTAATGCAATATACACAATGTATACAAGTAAACACTTTGTAGTACTAAATATTATCGCGACATTGTATTTATTCATGTACTAGTGTATAAATAGTCACTCGTTACCACAGTTTCATTATTCTGGACTTTGGGAGACAACATTACTTCAAAACGTCTAGTAAAGCTGTAAACATTCTTATTGCTTCATTGGCCGTCCTTGGTTGCACAAGCTCGTCGCGATTTGTATCTGAAAGTAATTCCACAATTTGCAGTCAAACTTTGGAAATGGGACAGTATAAATATCAGCAACATGTTCCACGTCTTGTTGTTCAAAGGGAACAGGGAGAGAATAGTTAATTGTACCAAATAATTCTGGTTCGAAATACAGTACATTTGGTATTCCACAGTAACAGTCACTTAAATGCTGTTGTCGTATGCGGTGCCTGTTCCACATGTATCTAAACTCATCAAGCTGTCTCTGTATTGCGCCAATAAACAGAATATTACGCACTCAATATGAATAGGATATGTATTTTGCAGTATCCCAGAATCCCTCAGGTCTTTGAAAGTGACTTCCAAAACTGTATTACATGTCTGTTAAGGAAACCCCAAAACATTTCGATCCTTTGATTGGCTGTGGAACCTCCTTTCAGAAATACGGGCTAGCCTGCTACTGCATCCGGATGACGTGATTGCAGAGTTTTATGCAAGTCTTCGATTATTACATTTTCTGTACCGTTATCAGAACGAATACATCTAGGAACAGTCATGGTTCGTAAAACCTCATCTATATAAAATCATGCATTATATCGTGGGTTGTTGTTGGTGAAACCAGCTTTCAACCAAACAATTCGTCGCGAAAATCCGTCGATTGAACCATGTATCGCAATACCAATCCATCGATGTGCATCAGGAAATTCGGTCCCTTATTGTAGTATAACCGTCTCCGTAGTCTGTGACTTCTGCGATTATTTACGCCTTCATTGTCAATTAGTCGTAGTGCATGTCGAATCATTAACTGTGTAACACGCAATCCACACCTAGTATTCAGCAGTTTCCATACCGTTCTGTACCCGACGTCAATAAGACCTGCATCCCGGAGTCTTCGGATTCCCGTATGACATCTCGAGCCGGGGCTCCTGCGTTAGAACGACGCAGTCGTTGTCTACGAAGTATTCTTTTTCAGCTGCCGTAAACTCAAAACAACATCATGATGGATCAAAAGAAATCCAAGGATTTCATAATACGTATAACCATCACTGAAGTAAAACGTGACCATTTCGTCCAGATTTGAATCATCATTTATGAATATGTCAGGGTCATCTGCGCCGTTTACTGCCACCACAAGGAGATTGACAACACTAGTACAATCTGTAAATACAAAATGATCACAATACCATCTCAAATAACAATTGGTGTAAACATGTTTCGCAATGGATCTTCTTGAAAACTTCAACATCTCGGTAAAAGACACTTACTGTTCTTATTATTTATAATAACATTCCAGTAAGTTTTCTTTATTTAGAATAATTAAAATTGATACCAATGTCTATGCATTGGATATGCATTACGGAAAATAATTCATTAGCAGTTCTCGATTATACAAATAGATTTAATGCAATTGAAGGAAATTTTCGCCCCCTGTTATTTTCGCTCTCGGCCATTAAAATTCTTTTTCCCCAGTCTTAGATTCGCCCTTGAATCAGCCGGTCTTTTGTACGATACCATCTATTTTAGCCCAATTTTCATTTTCACCCATTAACTGAGAGGCCAAACCGGTATAAAGTACTGATTCAGCAACTCTGTTGTTTAGTCTCAATTTGGTCCTCTAACTTCCAAGATTTTTCAGAGGTTATCCAAGGCAGAATCATGTGCCGTGATAATTTAGAAAATATAATAATTATTGCTTATTATATTTACCTGCTTCAGTGGCAGCATATTCCAAAATTATTGTTGTACGTCCACACTCAATAGTAGCAGCTCTCCCTTCTTCAAACGCAATGCAAATGCCCTTGTATCTTATTAATTTTATTGTGCTTTTGTAGAGGAAAACTACGGAATCCAGTTAGGGTCACAGCGAAAAAATATATTATGTCGTAATAACGACATAGTATCTCGTAATAACGACTAAGCTATGTCGTAATAACGACTTCGCTATGTCGCAATAACGACTTAGTATCTCGTAATAACGACTTAGCTATGTCGTTATAACGACTTAGTATCTCGTAATAACGACTTAGCTATCTCGTAATAACGACATAGTATCTCGTAATAACGACATAGTATCTCGTAATAACGACTTAGCTATGTCGCAATAACGACTAAGTATCTCGTAATAACGACTTAGCTATGTCGTAATAACGACATAGAGTCTCGTAATAACGACTTAGCTATGTCGTAATAACGACTTAGTATCTCGTAATAACGACTTAGCTATGTCGTAATAACGACATATTATCTCGTAATAACGACATAGTATCTCGTAATAACGACTTAGCTATGTCGTAATAACGACTTAGTATCTCGTAATAACGACTTAGCTATGTCGTAATAACGACTTAGTATCTCGTAATAACGACTTAGCTATGTCGTAATAACGACTTAGTATCTCATAATAACGACTTAGCTATGTCGTAATAACGACTTAGTATCTCACAATAACGACTTAGCTATGTCGTAATAACGACATAGTATCTCGTAATAACGACTTAGCTATGTCGTAATAACGACTTAGTATCTCATAATAACGACTTAGCTATGTCGTAATAACGACTTAGTATCTCGCTATAACGACTTAGCTATGTCGTAATAACGACATAGTATCTCGAAATAACGACTTAGCTATGTCGTAATAACAACTTAGCTATGTCTTAACTTGCAGCAAGTCATCTGTTGGGACATGTGACTTCATTGGATTTATCAGTGTCAGCTTTTGATTGCTTATTATCAGAAAATATTGCACATAACTTTTTCAAATCCCATTTTAATTTAGTTGTACATTCTAATGTAGTAGAATCTAGTCCTTGTGCATTTTACTGTTTGGGACTGACCAGAATCACAATATCGCCACCAAGTGGCCATCTCGGGTTTTAAGAGTACACAAAAACTGGTAATGTTAAACTGGACTCTACACGTTTGGTACATTATATGCATACATTAAAAGTTCATCTTGGAATATTGGAGCGCAGTGTAAAATATGGCTTAATAGGTCATTTAGTATCTAAATATTATATACGTTGTGGGCATTTTGGCAAGGAACAATTTGAAAGATCATAATTGGTGAGAGGTAAAGGTGAAGCTCTTTGTTCCAGTGCCACTTTCAGACATGATTTTTGGTTGCCCTTTGTCCATCGTTTTCCTTTGTGCGTTTGTAAACAATTTACCTGCGACAAAATTCGATGAATGTTCAACCAAAACTGTGAAATATGTGGTCCTCACCACCAGGAAGCCTGAGAGGCGGGGCCAGAAAAGGTCAAAATGACATATATTTCAAAAATCTGCTTTTCAACTCCGAAACATGATAGAATATAGATGGTCCAACGTCCATCAAGTTAAAAACAATCATTTGTACAAACTTGTTATGACAAAATATGTAACTACATTTTTGTATTGTGTTCCTTATTTCTTTCAAAATGTAACAGTTAGTTACTGTAGCATCAACTTGATCGGTTTATGCGAACATCGTTGAATTTGTAAAATGTTTACACACTAATAGCTACAACCACTTGGCTCGAGCAAACGTTTTGTGAAACGGCTCTTACTCTAGATCTTTGAACATGGATTGAGTAATGCAACAATGAGACCGGTGTTTGGGACTCACGATGAATGCACTTGACTATAAAGTGATTGAACTATCATTGTTTAAATTTACGGGAAATCAACGAAATGATTAAAATTAAGAAATACATGTTAGCTTGATGTTCATTATTGGTATTGCTAAGTATCATCCGATTAAAGATATATGTCCATGGGATTGCGTACTTCAATAAGTTTGTACTATGGTGTTCATGGTAAGCACACTCAGAAATTAGTAGAACGAACATATTGCAACTGTTGAGACAAGAATTCTGCTTAGCACCGACAACAGTGTTACTCATCACCTACTATGTCGATGGTTTTACACAGCAAGTGTATTAAAATATACGGAAGCCAGTTAGGGTCACAGTGAAACAATATATTATGTCGTAATAACGACTTAGTATCTCGTAATAACGACTTAGCTATGTCGTAATAACGACTTAGTATCTCGTAATAACGACTTAGTTATGTCGTAATAACGACTTAGTATCTCGTAATAACGACAAAGTATCTCGTAATAACGACTTAGTATCTCGTAATAACGACTTAGTATCTCGTAATAACGACTTAGCTGTGTCGTAATAACGACTTAGTATCTCGTAATAACGACTTAGCTATGTCGTAATAACGACTTAGCTACGTCGTAATAACGACTTAATATCTCGTAATAACGACTTAGCTATGTCGTAATAACGACATAGTATCTCGTAATAACGACTTAGTATCTCGTAATAACGACTTAGCTATGTCGTAATAACGACTTAGTATCTCGTAATAACGACTTAGCTACGGAAGCGTATAGGGGACACGACATACTTATTTATGATACATTATGTATAGTTATCATATCCCGTTTTACACACATATTTATTGTTATCTTGAGATAGATATGTCGACATAACATACTTTATCTTCACATTTTACAGTTAAATAATCTAACTTATACATATAAAATCATCTATCTAGAGTAAACATATGTCGATATACATAATGTCAGTATAAGTCCTTATAACACTATCTTGACTTGTTGCATTATATCTAATATGTTAATTTTACCGAAATCGACCTGTATATATATTTTCCCTGAAGTTGAATATTTTATCGAGTTTTCGTGACATATTTAGTTTTATCAAGATGTGTGATGTCGAGAAATCGTCTTGCAATATGGCTATTCGAGTAACATGGAATCGTTTTTACAACAACTATATCAACAATTCGAGTTTGACATTTCGAGAAATTCTACAACATCATGACAAGTTGAGTTGACGTAAGTCAAAT
>NW_022979514.1:0-25404 GCF_902652985.1 Pecten maximus
ATTTGAATAATGTCGTCCGACAGTGAAGTTGTGTGCCTGGCAGAGTCCATTTACAGTGCATTTTGAGCATCGGCATTCAAAAATATGTCGAGCTATATTTCAGATAATAATTTATAAATTTCGCAAGGAATTTAAATGAAAGATATTCTGCGAACATAACTTAGCGGGAAAATGCAAGATTATAACTGCATCTGCAAATTAACTATTAAAAGGAAATTATAATAAATGTGGGAAATGCATCCTTCTGTTAAGTGTTTTGATGTTCATGTACATCCTTGCTAGAGAGTGTCTTGATATTAAAACCTTCTGTTATAGGAACAATCTTAGAACATGGGAAATATGAATATGGGATTAAAAATACCGCTCGTATCCGATATACTTCAAAAATGCTGATATCAAAATATGTATATCAAATATTAATATACATTTTTCTTTAGGTATTAATCTTTGTTTAAATGCCTCCTGGTTACTGTTTTATGTTGTCCAGCATAAACATATGATCATTCAATACCACACCCTTAACCGTCTAATAGGCTGTCTGTAACTTTCCAATAAATGCAGTCATTGTTGTTCTTATTGGACAGCTACAGGTAACGTATTGCACGAGTGCAGGTTATGCGAATTATTTCTGCTGAACAATAAAGACAAATGACAATGAATGGTATTACAATTGTGTTTTAATACCTAATACTCAGTATTTATCATTTAACAATAAAAGTCATCTTTGATCATGTACATTTGTACATGTATATGATACTGTAAACTATCAATCGTATTGCTCTATAATGAAGGCCAACTCATGTATACAATGAAAATACTTCAAACAGTGCATTGTGTCTGTATTATTTACCAATTTCAAACTCCTTTTGCAGATGTCTGCGCTGCTGGATCTTATAGAGTTGGTGATCAGTGCGTACATTGTCCTCAAAACTGTGCAGGGAATACATGTGATAGCCCATCTGGAGCTTGCTCAAGTAAGACACCTATTGCCCTATCACATATCGATTACACATATCACATATTATATTGTTATTGTTTGTTTTACATCACGGTGAATATAACTGGCACGTTTCAGTTAATTCCATGAAACAAATGCTGTCGTTATCATTTAATTACACGAACTTTATCCAACTTAGATGTTTATATACATAGGGAACCGTGCGTATTGTGCGTTATAGTAATACTGAGACGGGGGGTGGATATGACCTCTATGGTTGCAGATAAAGGACTGGGACGTTGTTTTGAGCCAGTGAGTTAAGACAACTCTAGCTGTAACGTACGGTTACGTTGATGGATAAGAGGAAGAACTTGTGGTCTGACCTGATCCCGGTATCTTACTGCTGTATGATTACAATGATTAACCACGAGAAAGGCTTGAGATAAGCCCGTCCATACCATAACAGACCCTCCCCAGAATCTGTCGCTTTCCGTTACGCAAGCGTCAGAATATCGCTCACCACCACGTCAATAGACACGTTGTATTGAGACTCGTCAATGATCAACACGAATCTCAAATGGGCTAAGTGAAACCGATTAGGTACATGATTAAGTAGCCACTGTATTCGACGTTGCCCTCTATGTAAGTGGCGGGCCAACATTGGGCCTAAATGAAACTCCCGAAACCGATTCTTAACCGTTCTTGGACACACTGGCCGACCATTAGCGCCGATAACTTGACGTGCCGTCTCCGTCGTCGTCTGAAGTCAATTACGGGGAGACCAGAGACGTATACCTCAACTTGACGTCGCGACGTAATGCGCGGGCGTCTGCTCCAAGGAAGGTCATCCATATGACTCTTGGACTCTCAACTAGACGGTACACCTTGTCTTATGTACTTCACACCATGTCCAAGAGCAATGACACTACCCCTTTCTACTTTGGGGCATTTCGCTGTACCATTGTTTAGAAAAGAAATGTTGTGTAACTAATCTGTGCTGTTCCAATGCTCGATTTATATTGATACCCAGGATACAAGCTTTCTTGAAAAATCCGCTGAAAGCGTGCAGAGTGGAGCGAGGTCACGGTCGAGTGAAAATAAAGATCACAACTATTTCATGTGTGCAAACATTTCATAAGATCAGTTTAGTGGCCAATTTAGTGGATTGCGTGCGGGGCCGGGGTAGGGGGTGTTTGAGGTAGCACTCCAGATGTATTTAGAATCCCTTCCACATGAAAAGTAAAACAAGCATTACAGTAAGATGTTCAAGCCTGGCATACATGGTGTAAAGTTTCACCTTTTGGACCTTAAAAACTGTGCACACTAAATTGAAAAATAAAAAGTATAAGCGACAAACTGTCAGCATTAGATGCATAGAAAAGCAAACAAAATGTCACAACTCTTCAAAAAAGAAAACCAAATCCTACATTTCTGTAATTTGAGGATGTGTTTCTACATCAAAGTCGAATAGCTTACGGGGATGGAACCAGAAGGATCAGGCAAATTTAATTTCAGTACCTTGATAAGACTTATTTAGCTGTCAGAATTCAGACCAAAAAGTAGACTGGCTACCAGCCCCTACGTTATTTTGTTAGAATTGCTCCACAAAATTCTAATACTAGATTGCTTACTTTGAAACTAAGGAGTCGGACAGCTCCACGAGACAAAAATCATCAACCTCAATTTGATTTCTAATTGCAATATTCTAGAAACAGAACAGCTAGCGCTCCATTTAGAATATATTCTTAGAGGAATTGCTCCATAAAAGCATGGTTAACATAAAAGTGAAATCCAATCCCTATATTTACATTTACGGATGTTGTAAGTCTTTGTGATTACAATATTTTTTTCTTTTGTAAATAAAAGAAATCATATAAAAGTCGGACACAGTGGGAGGAGTCAATATTAGAACAGCCAATGGTGACGTTTCACAACAAATTGAGATTTTTTTTTCTGCGGTAAAAATAGTTCTGTTTTTTGTTAAGATATTAACATAAATAGCAAAAACATTTTTATAGATTATCATATTTAATATTGTCAAACATGTTATTTTTATACATTTGTAACTTAAATTGTAAATGTAAACAAAGCGATGTGCTTGGCGAAAGTAGTTCCCGTACCCTGTCATATTTGCATACGCAAGTTCAAAGGTCAATGTTTCCATGCAAGAAAGGTAAACAAATCGGTCTGGTATTGTTATATAGTGACACAACTTTGCAAGTGTAAATATATGTTAATGGCATTGTCTCTTTTTTACTGTCCTGATTTGGCGATGTTGTTGCTGGTTGTTGTCGGGTCACCTTCTCTTCTCACGTGAGCGTTTGGTTGCGTACAAAAAAACGAAGTGATTTTTCAATAAATTGTCAGAAGATACCGATATGTATTCATTAAATAAAATTTAAATCATTAACGAGTTAACAAAAACAATATCATAACACTGTACACATTAATTTAATTTTTCTAAAAGAAAAAAAGTTCGAAGGGGACAAATCAGTTTGTATTTCTATGAATTAATGAAGGTGATACTGGCAAGAAATATAGTTAATCTTATATTGAATTGATAAAATGCATCTATATTAAAGAGTATTTCTGTGCATGATCGTTTGAAAGCTTTACAATACTGAGTCTTTTAAACTGGCATTAGTTCGAGAATATATCCTTGTTAATAAAATGGCAGCTTGAAGTAGCCATGTTGATTAAGTTGAAAATTCTATTCAGAGTTATTCGACAAGTAAATGCACATGCTTATTATCATATGATATAATCCTTATTTTTATGTAATAATCTAACAGATAACATTTTATCATAATGTTTTTATCTGGTTAAAAAAAGATTTTTGCAGTTTATTAATTGGTATTATATATCGCAAGAAAGAGGGGATACAACGAACAGGCCAGGCCAGAACACGGAACCCCGAACTATCGACGCTCTGATTACTTGAGCTACCCAGACAATGATTTTTAAGATACAGAAACATAGCGCCTATATAGCTTACATGCTAAGTTGGCAACTTTTTAAGTTGATTTAGGTCGTTAATGAAGATGCAAAGCTGATTTCCAATTTATTCAGGTATAAGAGTAGGCTTATTATATTCATTTATACACATTTTGTAGTTTTTGCCGTAAAGCACACTGCTAGCTCAATGACATTGCCAATTTAAGATCAGTCATTTGTTTGGTTACATTTATCTCAGAATCATATATTTGACGGTAGGAATTAGGATGTAAATGCTTTCTCATTTGTATGATATATGCCAACAGATGGCGCTTCCGGTATTTGCACGTGCAGATAGGCTTGGGTGTAACTTTTACGTGTCATTCAGGCGACACAGGTAATCGGAAGCAAACGTTTTTTTTTCTAATAATGAGTTTAAAAAAGGTTAGGTGAGGAATTGGTATGATTTGTGCGATTTTTTTGTCATTGCTTTTTAGGTCATCTGACCCGAAGGGTCAGGATGACCTATAGCCATCGTGCTTCGTCCGTCGTCGTCCGCCGTCCGCCGTGCGTCGTGCGCCGTGCGCCGTCCGCCGTCCGTAAACTTTTCACATTTCAATCTTCTTCTCAAGTTCCACCAGTGGGATTAAGATGAAACTTGCCAGGAATGATCCTGAGATGGTCCTGACCAAGTGTTGTTATTTTTCGGGTTGGTCCGAAATCCAAGATGGCCGCCATAGCCGCCATTTTGAAAACACATTTTGAACTTCTTCTCAAGTTCCACCAGTGCTGTTGGGCTGAAACTTGCCAGAAATGATCCTGAAATGAACCCGACCAAGTGTTGTTATTTTTCGGGTCGGTCCGAAATCCAAGATGGCCGCAAAAGCCGCCATCTTGAAAAACACATTTAAAACTTCTTCTCATGTTTCACCAGTGCTATTGAGCTGAAACTTGCCTGAAATGATCCTGATATGATCCCGACCAAGTGTAGTTATTTTTCCGGTCAGTCCGTAATCCAAGATGGCCGCTGAGGCCACCATCTTGAAAAACACATTTTAAACTTCTTCTCAAGTTCCACCAGTGCTATTGAGCTGAAACTTGCCTGAAATGATCCTGATATGATCCCGACCAAGTGTTGTTATTTTTCGGGTCGGTCCGAAATCCAAGATGGCCGCTGAGGCCCCCATCTTGAAAAACGCATTTTAAACTTCTTCTCAAGTGACACCAGTGCTGTTGGGCTGAAACTTGCCTGAAATGTTCCTGAGATGATCCCGACCAAGTGCTGTTATTCTTTAGATTGGTCTGAAATCCAAGATGGCCGCCATGGCAGCCATCTTGAAAAACACATTTTAAACTTCTTCTCCAGTTCCACTGGTGCCATTGAGCTGGAAATTGGTGAGGATGTTAAGGAAGGAGGGCCAACAAAGTGTTGTTATTTTTTCGGCCTCGTAAAAACTTTGACATGGCAGCAATGGCGGCCATTTTGTAACATGATTGCGCAATCATGGTTTTCCTGAACAACACCTATTTCAAACTTCTTCTCAAATTCCACCGGTGGGATTCAGCTCTAACTTACCAGAAATTATCCTTAGATGGTCCAGACCAAGTGTTGTTATTTATTGGGTCGGTCAGAAATCCAAGATGGCCACCATGGCCAACAGTGCCACTATATACTTGCTACAGAGAATGCATACTACAATAATATAAGGGTTTTAATTTAGAGTCAGATGACCGTTAAGGCCCCTGGGCCTCTTGTTATAATTATGATGTTTTTCTCCTAAAATAAAACTAATCAGCCAGTGCCTATGTCGCTGTAAAATACAGTTGTTGAACTTGTGTTGTTTAAAATCATATTGGGTTATGTAGAAGAGAGTTTCCCTTTTGTTTTTATCTTTTTTGACATTTTCATTCAGTTTTTTGACATCTAACAATTATTTATTACAATACAAAGAAACATTTTTCACACACACTTGCATGTCCATAGATAGGTTTTTGTACATTAAAATTCAACAACAATTATGTTCTAGTCTATTAAAATCTAAGATCTTGTGTTATGCTATCAAGAATGATTATTTATTAGGAACTCATTCATGTGCTTACATATTCTTTTCTCGCCACTCTTTCATGAACTAAATCAACAAATGTTATATACATTATATACATAAACCAATTGACAACCTCGGCAAATACGTCAACACTCTGCTTACAAATATAGTGCCTGACAATTAGTATAACGAGGTTGTGTATAACATACTATTTACCAAGTAATCCGAATAAGATATCAGTTTTGGTCAGATTTATATATATACCATGATTTTGTCAAAAAATCATTTTTAAGTGATTTCCACAGTCTCTCAACTAGTTCACATCAAGTGTACTTGGGTGAGAAAAAAGATATTCAAATATGTTATCCTAAGTAATTACCAAAGAAAAATGTCGCAAACAGCATCAAAATCGGTTAACCGAGTGCCGAGATATCGCACTTCAAAGAACGCGATTTACACCTGTCGGTCGACTGCTGATTTGGAACGCTTCAGTCTATGTTGTCCCAGGTTTAACGGAGTAACTGTAATGAAGGCCAGCACTATAGACAACAGTGTGAACTGTAGCAGCACAGACATGTCTAAATGCGATCTGGAGATGAGTTTTGAGGTTGATGACTTGGGCAAAATATTTTATAACAATACACATATACTATACATAATTGTCAAAAGAAAGAGACAACAGGCTAAGCCTATATAAGTCTTCTTCTGAAGATATTCCGGTTAGACCTGGCAGAAAGATGGTATGTTCCATATTTAAATACTAAATTTATGATATATTGCTAAAAAAAAAAGCAATATCGGTTACTAAGTAGGCGATAGTAAAGCACTAGTTATATCAAAAATAGAAATAATTTCAATGGAATAATTCTCCAAAATAGAATTGGTCAATAGTTGAGTGAAATCATAACATATCCATGCCAGACCCAAAAATGAAAACTGGTATGTAATATATACATAGATGTAAACTATGAAACTCACTGACACATTCATTCACACATTCGTACTAGAATGGTATAATGCTACAGTATTAAGGATAAGAAACTTGCTGCAAATGTTATTTGTTGTATTTTTACTACATGTACATGTAGTATATCATGTAAACATAGAATAACGCTTTGAAGATTTAATATATAGATTTACATGATAAAAAGTAGAATTAGTTGAATGATCAGATGCATTGAGGATACCAGGTACTAAACAGTGAAGAATTACATAACCTAACAAATTATAAATGAATGTTATATGATGTCTTGAATTGGAATATAAAGAACATTGAAAAAAATGCATATCAGTTGGAGCCTTTAAGAAAATCAAATCTTAGTGAAATGAACTATGAAAATATGTCTACCGGGGACATACATTGATCAATGATCAATAAATGTATATTTGTTATACGTTTACCATTTTTTACTTATTACTATGAAGATGAACATGGCATCAAATATTTGTTATAAAATAATGTGCCATTTTATTCGCAAATGATATTCAAATAAACATACCAACGATACAACGTTCTGGATAATCTGGCTTGTGAGACAAGACGATACAAACGTACAATAAAAAAGTAATGTTTTCCATAGATTCATCATGATCTACAATAGACTAAAATTTCTCCCGTACGGAAACCAGTGTTGGAACCTACAGCGTACCACAGATACAACATACCTTTAGTCTAGGTCACAGAGGTCAAATAGGCTAAAACGACTTCTTCTCAATAGTCAAGAGTCTCAGGGAGTTGTTATTGGGTCTGTAGCATGCTGGGATGAAGAGCTAACAATTTTGTTCAAATGCATTACCTTTACCTACATTCAAGGTCACGGGGTCGAATAGGCTGAATTCTTCATAGGACTTGATTTTGGGTCTGTCGCATGCTTGGATAAAGGGCTACCAAGTTTGTCCAAATGAATGACATTGACCTATAGTCAATGTCACATGAGTCAAATAGGCTGAAATATTTAAACAGCTAAATAGCCAAGAGGCCCAGGGACTTGACATTGGGTCTGTACAATGCTTGATTGAAGGTCCTGAAGCCCCGGCAACCATTTCATAACATTATTGCGCAGTTATGGTTTTCCTGAACAACATCTATCTTAAACTTTTTCTCAAGTTCCACCTGTGGCATTCAACACAACCTGGATACAATGATCTTGATATTGTTGTTACCAAGTTTATCATTTTTCTGATCTGTCCAAAATCCATCATGGCAAACAGTACCACAATAGTTGCTAATAAGTATGTATACTACAACAGTACAAGGGTCCTTAGAGTCAGATGACCGTTAAGTCGCGTGGGCCTCTTATTAGTAATGCATAGATGCTTTGTCACTCTCTGTGAGGATGACCTTCATTCAATACAGTCGTTGAGTTGTTTCTTCTAAGTGTGTACAATATAGATGCATAAAAGGCAGCTAAGTATTTAGCGGGAATTTATGCATAGGAAACACTTTACAAGGATCATTTCACATCTTCATTCCTTTACGTTTCTTAAGGGTTATGGCCCTTGTTATAATTAAGGCACTGTCCATTTATTTCATAGGAGTTATTTCCCTTGGTGTTAGATAAAGGTGCCCCCTGATTGGTCAATTGTCCTAATGGGATCCCAAGACCCAGCGTCTCTCCTCATCATGAGACAGCCATCTTTAAAATTTGCAGCATCAGCTTTTGAGTGACCAATTTTTAGTCGAGAAAAAAAAAACTTCTTCTTTTAACTCCCACCAACTGCCCCCTTTAGCTTATCATTTTATATAATCAAAGTGATATTTACGGTGTTTTTGGTATATGAGTTATGTTATCGCATAATTTTTTGGCAGTTTTTATTTGGTTAACCCCACAATGGCTTACTATTTTATGTTTGATCAAAGTGATATTTTATTTGTATTTGGTATATATGAGTGATTTAATGTTATTGTCTTTTCTTATCATTTTTTCGTAATTAATAAATGTATTGTCATTCTCTGTTAGGATGGTCTTATTCATTCAATATAGTTATTGAGTTTTTTCTTGTTAATGGGGAGATGCATAAAAGGAACTCAGTTTGCTTGCATATTTCGTAGCCATAGTCCACTCGCCATTGTCAATAAAATGCCTTAATATTTTTAAATGTTTATTTCTAAAAAAAATGATCTAATTACTAAAACAATAGTTAAAGTTTGTTTTTGAGATTGAGATCCATGTGATTTTAGTTTTGAGTGGTAAGTCGCAAATCATGTCATCTCTTCAAAAAGGTCTAAAAATATACAAATATGTTCGGGCAATTACATGTACTCGACTGTGAGTGGGTTAGTTACCGAAAATAAACAATTGCAAAGTGTTAAATAACGGTTCACATGCTCGTCACACATCTCATAGCATCACAGGTGTCTTTGCTTTTTGGTGTTCTAATCCGCAAGCGCCGATAATTGCTTGTGAGTTGACGCGTATGGTTTCCATGGACATAAACATTTTCCTAATATATATATATTTTAAAGGTTGTACGTTTAATTAGCTTGAAATTTGTTGAGAATTTCGTTTATACTATAGGGGATTAATAGTTTGTTCAAATTAAACACATTATTTATATTCGAATTCACTGCGTTTCGTTTTCCTCACAACCAATTAAAACTCGTATCGCAAATGTTTGACAGTAAAATAATTAACCTAAGTAGGCTGATTCAAAACAATTGTTGAAAATTTATTCTTTGAATCTTGTCTGGGATTCTCTAACCTTCCATGTTCAGTTTCATCAATTTCGGACAATTATTTGAAAATAAAAAATAGCAGTATCTTCAAGTGGATATGCAACGTATCCGTTGTCGTTTTGGCTTGTAAAAATTCACATTCAAAAGCATTTATTTCACATCATGTATGAATTGCACTTTAAACTATAATCGAAATCGGTATTGGTATGCAACAATCCATGCCCTCGTAATAAGGGCTATGCACAGGGTGATGTGAGTCGCGAAATAAACCTCTTATAATAGAAAAACATTCAAATCGCACATGTTATAAATGGCCCGTTATAACAGAAAAAATATTCAAATGATAGATCTACATGTTATACGGCCTGTTGTAGTAGAAAAATCATATGTCCCTGGTTTCGTTAGCAATTTTTTTATAAACTAGATATAGTTCAAACAGTTTATTCAACATCACCATTATTGTTGTCTAATTCGCATTAATTGCAGGCATGTGTTCACATTGGTTCATATATATTGTCTATATGGCGGTCTGATCCCGTTAAACATGTGACGTCACTGGTCAGGGATCGCCGAAACGAGGTCAACGGCCTTGGGCTTCAGGTGTGTTTTCGAGAAAAAATCACAATCACTCAAAAACTAAAGTCGCTATGAAAGTTGCACATTCAGCATTTTTAGTTTCATCCTAAATGACATTTCATAGGCTTAATATAGCAAATCGTTCCGGATATGCTTTAAAGCAATTGCTGGTAGTTTGTTGTTCAACGTCACTTCTTTCCAATATATTAGAAGATTTTTCAGTGTATTTTGTATTCAATTCAATTCGAGAAATAAAGATATCATAATGTCTTTAATGCATTGCCTTATTTTAATATTAATTTAAGTAAAAGGCTGTACTCAATTAACCATACAGTAATTTTGATTGGACGTTGGCCAAATATATCTTACCGTACTTTTCAAGCTGTAATTATGTATGTATAGGTAGGGTGTAGAGAAACGATTCTTACTGCAAAAAGACTCATATACTTAGAAAGAATTTTCATTTTTGCAAACCAAATCTGCCAAGCGCTTAATTCATTTATCGAACCATGTTTGATAGAAGACTGGAGAGTTGTTTACCTTTCTGTGTGTATTACACAATTCCCAGATGGTTTAACCATTGCACCATGTAAGTGTCCAAGTAAAGTAAAATCGAAGCAGTTAGTTTATTATGCAACAATGGGAATGGATTGATGATCACCAGGGACACTAAATTGTTGCCGTTGTCTGGAGAGTGATATTTAATTCAAAATTTGATTTTTAGCTGAAATCTCCCATCAATATTCATGAAGTATGAAATGCTGATCACCATGTGTAATCGTGAAGTATCCATGCTGTAAATATCGGCGAGGAATGTGTAGGGAAATACTTGCTACAAAACTTGCTACAAATTGGCATACACAAAGAGCGCATGTAATTAACATATTACATAAACAAAACCGTAAAATATTTGGGTTTTACATGTGGTATATACTTCCATATTTACATTCAATTTCCATCTGGTTTTAATTTTAGACGTTTCTGATTGGCCAATATTTATTGCATTTATAACTACCTTACCTGTACACCACCCTACTCTCAGGTATCGGTTTACCTGAAGTCTTAGGCCATACTGCACGAATATTACGAATAATATAATAAAATTAAGCTATACAGTGTGTATTGTACGACAGTAAGGCAAAGGCTTACATATATGGCGAGCTTGATTTTGATTTGCCGATGTGCCGGCTGCCAGCGGCAAGGCGACAAAAGCATTTGATTATGACCCGAATTTGCGCGCGCAATTCCAGCAAATGTCGATCGGCGTAAATTCCCGCCGGTTTGGAAACACCGGCACGTCGGCAAACAAGCTGGCGACGTATTCCACGGAAAGGTGACATTCAGTGAGAAGTAAAAGAATTCAAAATTCTTTTGAGCCTGTCAGGCTATTTTATTTATATATATAATATATCTATTGCAAAATAAGTTGATGATGAATATCTAAGTACATAAAACAAATAGAAATAATTATGTTTTGGTCTATGTCGGCAATATTGCAACTGAGTCACTTTGCTTGAATCTCATGCCGGCGCAAACTCAATACCGGCAACCGACACAACGGCAAGCTACACAATATAATCAGTTTCGCCTATAGCTGGCCGGCTCGTCTTTTTCTTTCACTGAGGCCAAAATGTAGCAAATTTTGGCTGCTGACCCCGTAACTATCCTGGTTAGAGTGGTATTTTTCTCTCAATTATTGGCATGATATAGTGATTAATTCCGATGTTATTTTTGGTGGTCTTTTCCGTTTGCAGGCATTTTATATTTGGGGTATTATTGTGTATATTTATCCGTAGGGAGTGGCAGGGGTGGATATGTTTTCATTAGAGAAATATTGGCCGGATCCACGGTTGAGTTACATTAGCATTGTGCGTACATTTGATTACCTTTGACGAATTAAATCGCTAAACGAGGATACACTGGTGTTTGATGCCAGAATTTTAACACAAACAATTCACTGCTATTAATCATGTTATGTTACACGTCAACCAACCTTCAATAATTGTTTATAATATTTCTTTTTCATAGATAATGATAATATTATATAAATCTATTGGTACACTAATTATACACGTAACTCTGACATGTTTCCTATTGATGATTGTTTTCACTTGTTAATTTCAGTGGGCTGTTTAGCTGGGTTTTCAGGTATATACTGCAAATGTCCAGCTAACTGTAATGACCAAACCTGTGATGGAGCTACCGGACACTGTGCAAGTAAATATTTATCTAAAAGTTAGATGTTGAAGTGTCCAAATCGTGATTTTACTGTTTATCATAATTAGCTTGACAGGCAACTAGCAGTGAAGATAAGAAGATACAGGAAGGGTTTCTTGTTTATATTCATGTTTAAATTTCTTAGTCTCTTTATTCATCACTTTTATTACATATATCCTTTAATCAATCAATACATTGATGCCAATATAACAGTTCAAAGTTTTTTTTTTTTTTGATAAACATGATTTCCTGATAAAAAGATGTTATTAAGAAAATGTGAAAGTCCAGTTTATACCCTTTTTATACTTCATCTTTTATTAAAGCATGCATGATCATATTAGTAATCCATTGAACAATTCAATGATGTTCGTTTATGGTGTCGTTTGACAGTTGGCTGTCGTTTTTAGTTAATTGATTTTATATGGTTATTTGACAATGACAATATTTCAGACTGTTATGATGGATTTTATGGACCTGTCTGTACACCTTGTCCGGCTGGCTGTAGTACTGACACATGTGACAAATCGACTGGGAACTGTATACGTAAGTGGCCTTTATCAAGATATATTCTTTCCAATATGTCAGTGATGTATGATTTGAATAGAATACTGTTTTTACTTTAAGTATTTGACATGGAGTGCTTAACAAATAGACATATGCATACAAATTGACACTTGATTAAATTGAATTTATCATTAAATGACCATTAAACGACTTCCCTTCTCTCTAAGTCAAGGCATTTTTCATAGATAGAGAAATATGATAATCAACAATCTCGACGTCAATAAGTCTTAAAAAGAGCTCTCCAGTTTTACCGAGTATAGTCGTCTTTTAATACACATGTAACAAGGTTCTAATAATATACAACAACAATAAAGATATAATATTAGCTATAACACTTTAAGATAAATTCTTTGAGGAAGCCTTATCCATAGCCGTAACCGTATCCGAAACGTTTCTGGCATGATTTACTTCATTACTTAAGAATTATAGAAATAAACAAATAAATAATTGTTATTAAATAAATCAAATAAAATCATCTGTATATAAACATGAACCAAATCAGCAACAGATATATTCGACGTTAGCATTAATAAGTATGTAGTATATAAGTATACATTGTTAAAATTCCTATCATTTGGATGCACACTACGTTGTATCACGTAATTACATACTTAATCGATATCATTACAGCTTAAATATTTGTTATAAACATTTTTTAAGCTGGTCAAAGTTATTCTCCTTTGTGATAATTAGCAAAGAAAGACATACTAGTTTTTGCAGAAAGTAGCTGGTGATGCAAAGATCAATCACGTTAATTTCTATGACATTCTGTTCATCTTTTCCTGTTTTTCTCGTACATCTTTACTCATGTGTACATTGACGTTCCAGCAGCGGTGGATTTATCTCGTACGAAGCGAGATTTAGATTTTCTTTATATATATTTGGCGTCGAGTTACGTGTTAGTCTTATGGGGTCACATCCATAAATATTAGTGTTGGGGCATCTATAAATAGGAAGACTTCGATAATACATTTGATATCTTTAGTTCAAAAGTAATTATTTTGAAAGTGGTTTCGTTTCTGGTGAAATGAAAAAAAAGACAATGGATTGGCAGTTTTTCTATTCTTCGCTTGGCTTTGCAAATTTATACAACTGTTTTCATTTGCGTTGCCTTGCGGAGAGAAATGGTACTAAGGCATACAATACAGTATATATGTATAACCATTGTTATCCTTTTGCGACGCCAAAAACCTATTTCCTTACCAATATATCCTTGTCCATACCGTACTATATTTACTAATCTCGTTCAATAAATTGATATGACAATAGTATAATAGCTCGTGTCATATAAAATTTGAAGATATATCAAAACATTCCAGACTGAACCGCACTATATTGTTGAACATCATCGCCGAAGCGCTCGGCATTTTCCATTTAAGTCTGATTTTACTCAAATTGCGACTGGCTTCACGTGCTCTGCTCTCGTCATTATTTACCGTTTCATTTTTTTCGAAATATATGCCATGATGTGAATTGTAAAACCCATTTTGATTTTGTATTGACAATGTTTAACTATTATACGCATACTACCTTAGTGTGCAACCATATGAGATACGATACCAATGCAACCTATTTCAACATCAATGTGGACGTTCCTGGTATGCTATTTGCTTGTTAAAATGTAAATATTAAGTGTTACTTTAACCAAATTCAACTGGTCAGTCTTGTTTATATGTTAGTCGTTATTGCTCTGTTCCTTTACAGAATGTGACGCTGGATTCTTTGGTAATCAGTGTGATCAGTCTTGTCCTGCTAACTGCAAAGCCAACGTTTGTAACAAGGACAGTGGTCAGTGTGGAGGTAGGATCAACTTCAATATTGATTTTCTTGCAAAACACATTTGCAGACCTATGAAGATAGGATAAAACATGCTGTCTATGGGAATATACCTTGCTATATATTACATTTAGTCATCTTTCATACGTCATCTTTTCTTGAAGCATGCATGATCATATTTGTAATTTATTGAACAATTCAATGATGTTCGTTTGTGGTGTCGTTTGACAGTTGACTGTTGGTTTAAGTTAACATATTTTATATGGTTATTTGACAATGACAATATTTCAGACTGTGATGATGGATTTTATGGCCCTGTCTGTACACCTTGTCCGACTGGCTGTAGTACTGACACATGCGACAAATCGACTGGGAACTGTATACGTAAGTGGCCTTTATCAAGATATATTCAGGAAATCAAGTGTTTTTATATCATAACGATATAAGAGATTGATCCTTTTTCAGATGTCAGTGATGTATGATTTTAATAGAATACTGTTTTTGTTTTTACTTGAAGTATTTAACTTGAAGTGCATAAAAAATTGACATGTACATACAATTAACACTTAATTAAATTGAATTGATCATTTAATGACCATTAAACGACTTCCCTTCTCTCTAAGTCAACAAACTTTTCATGGATAGAGAAATATGATAATCAACAATCTCGACGTCCAAAGACTTAAAAAGAGCTCTCCAGTTTAACCGAGTATAGTCCTCTTTAATACACATGTAACAAGGTTCTAATAATATGCAAAAACAATAAAGATGGCACACGCTGTAATACTTTAAGAAAATTCTTTGAGGAAGCCTTATCCATAGCCGTAACCGTATCCGAAACGTTTCTGGCATGATTTACTTCATTGCTTAAGAATTATAGAAATAAACAAATAAATCATTGTCATTAAATAAATCAAATAAAATCACCTGTATATAAACATGAACCAAATCAGCAACAGATATATTCGACGTAATCATTAATAAGTATGTAGTATATAAGTATACATTGTTAAACTTCCTATCATTTGGATGCACACTGCGTTGTATCAAGTAATTACATCCTTAATCGATATCTTTACAGCTTAAACATTTTATAAACTAATTGATTTAAGGGTATGTTTTGATGCAATAATTAGCAGAAACACACAGTGTCGAATATATGTCTTCGACGAGTACGGTATTTCACAGGTGAATAGAATGTTTATAGTGTGGTATCGCTGTATTAATGTGATTTTTTTTATTATGATACACCCCTAAAATGCTATCTCCCGAGAAAAAAGACTTGCAGTCGAACGTCAGACCTACGTTTCGAGTAAAGCTGGTCAAAGTTATTCTCCTGTGTGATAATTAGCACAGAAAGACATAATAGTTTTTGAAGAAAGTAGATGGTGATGCAAAGAGCAATCGTGTCAATTTCTATGACATTCTGTTCATTTCTCGAGATTTTCTTGTACATCTTTACTCATGTGTACATCGACGTTCAAACAGTGGTGGATTTATCTGGTACAAAGCGAGATGGAGATTTTCTTTATATCTATTTGGCGTCGGGTTACGTATTAGTCTTTTGGGGTCACATCCATAAATATTAGTGTTGGGGCATTTATAAATAGCAAGACTTCGATAATACATTTTATATCTTTAGTTCAAAAGCAATGATCTTGAAAGTAGTTTTATTTCTAGTGAAATGGAAAAAAAAGACAATGGATTGGCAGTTTTTCTATTCTTCGCTTGGCTTTGTAAATTTATACAACTGTTTTCATTTGCGTTGCCTTGCGGAGAGAAATGGCACTAAGGCATACAATACAGTATATATGTATAACCATTGCTATCCTTTTGCGACGCCAAGAAACTATTTCCTTACCAATATATCCTTGTCCAAACCGTACTATATTTACTAATCTCGTTCAATAAACTTATATGACAATAGTATAATAGCTCGTGTCATATAAAATTTGAAGACATATCAAAACATTCAAGACTGAACCGCACTATGTTGTTGAACATCATCGCGGAAGCGGTCGGCATTTTCCATTTAACTCTGATTTTACTCAAATTGCGACTGGTGGCACGTGCTCGTCATTACGTACCGTTTCATGTTTTCGAAATATATGCCATAACGTGAATTTTAAAACCCATTTTGATTTTGTATTGACGATGTTTAACTATTATACGCATACTACCTTAGTGTGCAACCATATAAGATACGATACCAATGCAACATATGTCAACATCAATGTGAACGTTCCTGGGATGTTTTTTACTTGTTAAAATATAAAAATTAAGTGTTTCTTTAACCACATTCAACTGGTCAGTATTGTTTATATGTTAGCCGTTATTATTCTGTTCCTTTACAGAATGTGACGCTGGATTCTTTGGTAATCAGTGTGATCAGTCTTGTCCTGGTAACTGCAAAGCCAACGTTTGTAACAAGGACAGTGGTCAGTGTGGAGGTAGGATCAACTTCAATATTGATTTTCTTGCAAAACACATTTGCAGACCTATGAAGATAGGATAAAACATGCTGTCTATGGGAATATACCTTGCTATATATTATATTTAGTCATCTTTCATATGGAATGAAGTGCAGTAAGGAGGCGATAACAGAGTTATCGTTCCTTACGGAACGGAATGTAGACACGGCTACTTTTGCCTACTTTGCCGCACATTACTGCGCTTTGGGTGCACTGAAAACGGCTCGATACATTTTGATAAAACTTTCTTCACTTGTAAAACTCGACGTGATCTATGTCCTGGCATGTCCCGTATATCTGGGGAAAATCTAGTTATGGACATATTTTGGGTCAAAGTGGCCAAAATCGACACTTTGACTGTTGGTTTCTGTTTAACTCGGTCTGGAGAGTTCAATCTTAACACTGACGAAATGACCCTCCAAATATAGCAGGGAAATTTTTTTTTTTAAAATTTTTTCTTTTTTTTTTGGGGACCAAAAAAAAAAAAATTTAAAAAAAAAGGGGGAAGGGGGGGAATTTTTTTTAAATTTTTTTAAAAACCTTTGGGGATTTTAAAAAAACCTTTTTTTTTGGGGGAATATAAAAATTTTTTTTAAACCCTTTTTTTGTAAAAAGAAAAAACCCCCAAAAATTTTTTCCCCAAAAAAAAAAAAAAATTTTTTTTTTGGGGAATTCCGGGGGGGGTTTTCCAAAAAAAGGGGAAAAAAATTTTAAAAAAAAAATTTTTTTTTGGGGTTTTTTTCCCCTTTTTTCCCTTTCCTAAAAAGGGGGGGGTTTTTTTTTCCCCCCCCCCGGGGGGTTTTTTTGGGGAAGTTTTTAAAAAAACCCCCCCCTTTTTTTTTTAAAAAAAAAAAAAGGGGGGTTTTTAAAACCTTTTTGGGGGGTTTTAAAAATTTTTTTTTTTTTGGGGGGAAGGGGGGGAAAAAAACCCTTAAGGGGGAAAAAAATTTTTTTTTTAAACGGGGGGCCGGAAAATTTTTTTTCCCCCCCAAAAAGGAAATTTTTTTTTAAAATTTTTTTTCCCGGGGGGGGAAAATTTGGTTTTTTTTAAAAGGGAAAAAAACAAAAGGGGGGGTTTTTTCCCCCTTGGAAAAAAAATTTTTTAAAAAACCCCCAAAAAAAAAAATTTCCAAAAACAAATTTTTTTTTTTTCCCCCTTTTGGAAAAAAAAATTTTTTTTTTGGGGGGTTTTTTTCCCCCCCGGGTTTGGGTTTTTTCCCCCCCCCGGGGCCCCAAAAAAGGGGGGGGGGGGGGGTTTTTTTTTGGGGGGGGGGGGTTTTTTTTTTTTCCACCCCCCTTTTTTTTAAATTTGTTCCGGAAAAAAAAATTTTTTTTTTTTTAAAAAAAAAAAACCCCCAAAAGTTTTTTTTTTCTTAAATTTAAAAAAGTTTTCCGGGCCCCCAAAAAAAAAATTTTCCCCAAAAAATTTTTTTAAAAAATGGGGGCCCCCCCCCGGGGCCCCCGGGGTTTTTTCCCCCCCTTTAAAAAAAAAAAAATTTCAAAAACCCCCTTTTAAAAAATTTTTTTTTTAAAAATTATTTTTTTTAAAAAAAACCCCTTTGGTTTTTTTTTAAAAAAAAAGGAAAAAAAAAAATTTTCCCCAAAATTTTTTTTTTTTTCCCAAAAAAACCCCCCTTTTGGGCCTTTTTTTTCCCCCTTTTTTTTTTTTTTCCCCCTTTTTTTTTTAAATTTTTTCCCCCCCCCAAAAAATAAAAAAAACCCCTTTTTTTTTGGGGCCCCCCCCCCCCCTTTTTAAACCAAAATTTTGGTTTTTTTTTAAAACTTTTTTTTTTCCCCCAAAAAAATTTTTCCTTTTAATAAAAAAGGAAATTTTTTTTTAAAAAAAAAAAATTTTTTTAAAAAAAAAACCCCCCCAAAATTTTTTTTTAAAAAAGGGGGGGGAAAAAAATTTTTTTTTTTTCCAAAAAACCAAAAAATTCCCCTTAAATTTTTTTTTTTTTTTAAAAAAACAAAAAAAAATTTTTAAAAAAAAAAAACCCCCCCAAAAATTTTTTTTTTTTTTAAAAAAATTTTGGGGTTTTTTTTCCCCTTAAAAAAAAAAAAGGATTTTTTTTTTAATTTTTTTTAATTTTTTTTTTTTTTAAAAAAAAATTTTGGGGTTTCCTTTTTTTTTAAAAAAATTTTTTTTTTAAAAAAATTTTTTTTTTCCCTTTTTTTTAAAAATTTAAAAAAAAACCCCCTTTTTTTTTTTTTAGGAAAAAAAAAAAATTTTTTCCCTAAAAAATTTTTAAAATTTTTTTTTTT
This sequence comes from Pecten maximus, assembly GCF_902652985.1. Lineage (NCBI taxonomy): Eukaryota > Metazoa > Mollusca > Bivalvia > Pectinida > Pectinidae > Pecten > Pecten maximus. The sequence continues at coordinate 19,462 of NW_022979514.1, forward strand.
TTAAAAAATTTTTTCCCCCCTTTTTTTTAAAAAAAAAATTTTTTTTTTAAAAAAGGGGGAAAATTTTTTTAAAAATTTTCCCCCTTTTTTTAAAAATTTTTTTTGGGGTTTTTTTTTAAAAGGGGGGTTTTTTTTTTTTTAAAACCCCCTTTTTTTAATTTTTTTTTTCCCTTAAATTTGGGTTCCCCCCTTGGGTTTTTTTTTTTCCCCCCCAAAAGGGGGGGTTTTTTTCCCCCTTTGGGAAAAAAAATTTTTTTTTTTTCCCCCCGGGTTTTTCCCCTTATTTTTTTTAAAAAAAAAATTTTGGGGGGCCCCCCAAAAAATTTTTTTTTTTTTTCCCCTTTTTTAAAAAGGGGAAGGGGGGGGTTTTTTAAAAATTTTAAAAATTTTTTTTCGGGTTTTTTTAAATTTTAAATCCTCTTTTTTTTTTGGGGGGGGTTTTTTAATTTGAAAATTTTTTTTGGGGGGGTTTTTTTCCCCCCCTTTTTTTCCATTTTTTAAAAAAAAAAAAAATTTTTGGGGGGGATTTTTTTGGGGGGGTTTTTTTTTTTTTTTTCCCCCCCCTTTTTAAAACCCCCAAAAAATTTAAAAAATTTTTTAAAGAAAAATTTTTAAAAAATTTTTTAATTTTTAAAAAAAAAAAAAAGGGTTTTCCAAAAGCCCCCCCTTTAAAAAAACCCCCAAATTTTTTTAAAAAAATTTTTGGGTTTTTTTAAAAAAAAAAAGGGGGGGTTTTTTAAAAAAAAAAAAAAGGGGGTTTTTTTTAAAATTTTTCGGTTTAAAATTTTTTCTTTTAAAAAAATTTTTTTTTTTAAAAGGGGTTTTTTTCCTTTAAAAAAAAAAAAAAATTTTTTAAAAGGGGGGGAAAAATTTTTTTTAAAAAAAAAAAAATTTTAAAAAAACCCTTTTTTTAAAAAGGGGGGGGGGGGGGGGGGGGGGGTTTTTTGGGGAAAAAAAAATTTTTTAAAAAAATTTTTTTTTTTCCCCCTTTTTTGGGGGTTTTTTAAAAAATTTTTTTTTTTTTAAAAATTTAAAAAAAATTTGGGGTTTTTTTTTTTCCCCCAAGGAAAATTCCAAAAGGGGGGGAAAAAAGGGGGGGGTTTTTTTTTAAAAAAAAAAAAATTTTTTTTTTTTTAAAAAATTTTTTTTAGGGGGGGGGGGGGAAAAAAAGGGAAAAAAAAAATTTTTAAAAATTTTAAAACAAAAATTTTTTAAAAAAACCCCTTTTTTTTTAAAAATTTTAAACCCCCCCCAAAATTTCCCCCCAAAAAGAAAACCCCCTTTTTTTTGGAAAAATTTTTTTTTCCCCCCCCCCCTTTTTAAAGGTTTTAATTTTAAAAAACCTTTTTTAACCCCTTTTTTTTAAAATTTAAAAAATTTTTTTTTTTTGGGGGGGGAAAAAAAAAAAAAAAAGGGGGGGCCCCCTTTTTCCCCCGGGCCCCCAAACCAAAAATTTTTTTTAAATTTTTTTTTTTTTTTTCCCCCCCCGAAAAATTTATTTTTTTTTTTCCCCTTTTTTTTAAAAAATTTTTTGGGGAAAAAAAAACCCCCGGAAAAAAAAAAAAATTTTTTAAAAAAGGGGGGTTTTTCCCGGGGGGTTTTTAAAACCCCCCGGGCCCCTTTTTTTCCCCCCAAAAAATTTTGGAAAAAAAAAAAGGGCCCAAACCTTTTTTTTTTTTTTTTTTTTTGGGGGGCCCCCAAAAAATTTAACCCCCCCCCAAAAAAAATTGGTTTAAATTTGGGGGTTTTTAAAAAAAAAACCCCCTTTTTTCCCCCGGGCCCCCCCCCCCCCCCAAAATTGGGGTTAACCCCGGGGGGGCCCCCCAAAAAACCCCCCTTTTTTCCCCCCCAAAAGTTAAAAAAAAATTTTTCCCAAAAGGGGAAAAAAAAAATTTTTTTTTTTTTTTTAAAAAAAAAAAATTTTTTTTAAAAAAAACCCCCAAAACCCCCCAAAAATTTAAAGGGGGGTAAAAAAAAAAATTTTTTCCCCCTTTTTTTTGGGGTTTTTTTTTTTTTTTTTAAAAAAAAAAACCCTTAACGGCCCCCCCCTTTTTTTTTTTTTAAAATTTTTTTTTTTTTTTTTTAAAAAAGGTTTTTTAAAAAAAAAAACCCCCAAAACCTTAAAAAATTTTTTTTTTTTCCCCCAATTTTTAAATTTTTAAAAAAAAATTTCCCTTTATTTTTTTTTTTTTTTTTTTTTAAAAAACCCCAAAAACCCTTAAGGAATTTTTTTTCCCAATTTGTTTTTTTTTACTTTTTTTTCCCCCTTTTTTCTGGCCGGGGGGAAAGGGGCCCCCTTTTTAAAAAAAAAATTTAAAAAGGGGGGGGAAAAAACTTTAAAAAATCCAAAAAGGAAAAAAAATTTTTTTTTTTTTTTTTTAAAAAAAAACCCCCCCAAATTTGGGTTTTTGGGCCCAAAAATTTTTTTAAAAAATTTTTTTTTTTTTTCCTTTTTGATTTTTTTTTAAAAAAATTTTTAAAATTCTAAAAAATTTTTTTTGGGGAAACCGGGGTTTTTTCCCCCAAAAAATTTTTTAAATTTTTTTTTAAAAAAAAAAAGGGGTTTTTTTTTTTGGGCCCCCCAAAAAAAACCCCCCCTTTCCCCCCCCCCCCCCTTTTTTTTTAAAATTAAAAAAGGGAATTTGGAAAAAGGGGTTTTTCCCCCCCGGGGGGAAAAAAGGGGGGGGTTTTTTCCCAAAAAATTTTTGGGGGTTTTTTTTGGCCCCTTTTAAATTTAATTTTTTTTTAAAAAAGTTTCCCTTTTTTTTTTCCCCCTTTTTTTTTCCCTTGGGGAAAAAACCAAAAAGGGTTGGAAAAAAAAATTTTTTATTTTTTTTAAAATTTTCCCCTTTTTTGGGGGGGGGGGAAAAAGGTTTAAAAAAAAAAAATTAAAATTTTTTTTTGGGGGGGGGTTTTTTTTTTTAAAAAAAAACGGTTTTTTTCCCAAAAAAAACCCCTTTAATAACCCAAATTTTTTTAAAAAAATTTTTTTTAAGGGGGGGGGAAAAAAATTTGTTTTTTTTTTTTTAAAAATTTAACAAAAAAAATTTAAAAAGGGTAAAAAAAGGCCCTTTTTTTTTTAAAAAAAAAAATTTTTTAAATTTGGGGTTTTTTTTTTTTTTAAAAACTTTTTTTAAAATTTTTAAATTTTTTTTTGCCAAAAAAATTTAACCCCCCTTTAAAATTTTTTTAAATTTTTTTTTTTAAAAAAATTTAAATTTTTTTAAAAAAAAAAAAAAAAAATTGGCCCCTTTTTAAAAATTTTTGGGGGGTTTTTTTTCCCCCCCCTTTTTGGGTTTTAAAAAAAATTTGGAAATTTTTTTTTTTAAATTTTTTTTTTTTAAAATTTTTTTTTTTTTAAAATTAAATTTTAAAAAAAAAAAAGGGGGGTTTTTTTTTTCCCCCCCGGGTTTTTAAAAAAAAAACCCCCCCCCCAAAAGATTTTTTTTTTTTTAAAAATTTTTAAAAAAAAAAATTTTTCCCAAAAAAAAAAAATTTTTAAAAAAAAAAAAAAATTTTTTTCCCTTTTTTAAAAAAAGGGGGGTTTTTAAATTTTTAATTATTTTTTTTTTTAAAAATTTCCTTAAAAACCTTTGGGCCCCCCCCCCCCCCCCCCCCCCCCCCCCCCCCCCCCCCCCCAAAAAAAAAAAAACCCCCCCCCCCCCCCCCCCCCCCCCCCCCCCCCCCCCCCCCCCCCCCCCCCCCCCCCCCCCCCCCAAAAACCCCCCCCCCCCCCCAAAACCCCCTTTTTTTTTTTAAAAAAAAAAAACCTAAGGGGTTCCGAATGGGTCATTTAAGGACGTGCCTGGTTTTGTTGGTGGTGGAAAGCTGGAGTACCCAGAGAAAAATCACCGACCTACAGTCATAAAAAGGCATCTGCCCTATATGTGTTTCGAACTCGCAACCCAGAGATGAAGGGCTAGTGATAAAGTGTCTGGGCCCCTTAACCAATCGGCTACGGCGGCCCACAACACAAGGTCTTCTTATTGGTCGAAATTTTGATAGTGAGCGGTTTTGATGAAAACTGCTGGAACAGAGTTAGCGCCCCTTACTGCACTTCATTCCATCTGTGACATCCTTCAGGTGTCACCCTCTAGTACGTCATCTTTTTTTGAAGCATGCATGATCATATGGAATGAAGTGCAGTAAGGAGGCGATAACAGAGTTATCGTTCCTTACGGAACGGAATGTAGACACGGTAACTTTTGCAAACTTATAGGCAGATATCTGCACATTGGGAGTCCTGAAAACGGAACGATACATTTTGATAAATCTTTCTACACTTGTAAAACTCGGTGTGATCTATGTCCTGGCATATCCGTTATATCTGGGAAAATTCGTGTTTTGGAGATATTTTGGGTCAAAGTGGCCAAAATCGACACTTTGACTGTTGGTTTCTGTATAACTCGGCCTGGAGAGTTTAATATTAAATCTGACGAAATGACCCTCCAAATATAGCAAGTAGAAGTAATTCTGAAGAAAACAGTATCTTTGGTTTTTCGTTATCTGTAATAGAACGGCCACAATAGGGTTTTGAAAAAGGGTCGTATTTATCAGAAGTGTCATGGAATGTTCTAGAACATTCTAGAACACATTCCAGAGGCGAGTCTATTCCGGATGTGACGTCAGTGACGTCACCAAGTGTGTTGTGCAAGCCGCCTGCCTGATTGAACTGCTCGGTAAGATGTTCAGATGAATTTTACTGTTATTGCCAGTATATATTGCTATTTTTCAACATCAGAGGCAATGCTCCAGGATATAGATACTTTGTCACGATCACAAACATGCATGCGAAAAATCAACCCAGCGTTCAGAATGTCAAGCAAATTCCCGAAGCCTCGGAGGTCTAACGCTGACGGTAAGTAAAAGTGTTTGTTGACGTTTGATGAAACAGACGACGGTAAATATGCACGGAGAACAGTCCCCGTTTATTTGATATTTAATGTAGTGATACTTTGTCTTCGAAGTTAACTAATTGTTTAATTTGGGTAGTCTGTGTACCGAATTTGTTTGTGGCTAGATTCGTTATGTGATTGTTTACGTCTAAAAATAACAACGGGAATCTCCAGATTCAAGTGACAAATGTACACAGAACCGTGTTCTCTGGGATACTATCTCGTGAATGACCACACCCAAGGCTACTTCTTTGCAACTTTTCTGATATATGAATTAATTTGTGAAAAGAGAAATAACATAAATCTCGATTTTTACCGATGATTTACTGACGTAGACTTACTAGAGTCCCCGAGGAGAAGGGATGCCTTACTCGGGCACGTCTTGCATTGCTACGTACTCTCACAAGAAAGACTAGCATTACCGATGAACATTATAAAAAAATACAAGCATTTGTAGAACGGCGACTTAAATGTGACTTGGATTTCATTTAATTTTGTAGAACTATTTAAATTGAACCACCTACACTGCGGGCTGGAAACTTCCTCACTACACTACAGTACAGTACAATACTGCAGTAGGCCTACATCATATAAATAGTTTAAAAATGAAAATTTCAAGATTTGAAATAGATTTCTGAATAAAATATTGAATAATGTCAGCCTGTGTGGCATTTTACAATTTGAAAGGCCAGTTCAAACTATTTGAATTATTTGGTTCACCTCATATTATCAGCAACTTTTTTTCAATTAGTTCATTTTTGAAATGTTTGATGAAATAGTATTCTGATCTATTATATTCAAATGCTTGTAACTCAAAATTAAAGTCTGTAAAATGCCCTTGATTGAGACTATGCCTTCGGACAGGTTAAATCATATCATCTTTTGCATACATGTAAATGTAAATAAACAAAATTAATATATATAGTAAATTTTCAAATTCATTGTTTCAAATACCATACAACATATTTAAATCTTTCGCTTGCATACACCGAAGAGAAGTAAAATGCAAAAAAGCTGTTCTTGCAATTTTCTGCTAAGATATTGTCAA